>NC_035438.2:46657834-46957834 GCF_002127325.2 Helianthus annuus
CAAATAACACCACTTTTCACAAGACCTTGATTTACAAACAACTTATCTTATACAAACTCATTTTACATGGTTATCCCTTTAACCATACAGTGTTCTCCTATTTATACATATCATCTGATCTTATCGTTTTTCAAATGATTTACAAGAAAAAGCAAATTACAAGGTTCATGACTAAACATTTTCTCAAACATAAGTCATGAATTCCGTTTTCACAAAACCAATGTATCTCACAGGCATTTTTATGCTGACGTACCTATTTTCACATGTGTTTTCAGGAGATGGTGCATAGGACTTATCAAGACATACTTAGGCGGACCTGTGCCTTAGTGACTAAAAACGAGACAAGAACTAGTTAATTTATGTTATGTACTCTTTGGTTCTTGTTTAAACAATGTAAACTTTCATGTTTAATTAATAAAACGAAACTTCAATTGCCATGGATTTGAAACAATTGATTCTGTTACAACACTCCCCGACGTTTCCGCCACGTTTTGTATGTTCTACGTGGTCGGGGTGTGACATGAGATGCAAGAGCTATCTAAGCAGCTTCAGGAGCTTTCTGACAAAGGTTTTTTCCGTCCGAGCTTTTCACCTTGGGGTGCTCCCGTTCTCTTTGTCAAGAAGAAGGATGGATCTTTCAGAATGTGTATCGATTATCGTGAGCTGAACAAGCTTACCATCAAGAATCGATATCCCCTACCTCGCATTGATGATCTCTTTGACCAGTTACAGGGTGCTACATGCTTTTCGAAGATCGACCTTCGATCAGGGTATCATCAACTTCGTGTGCATGAAGAGGATATTCCTAAGACAGCATTCCGCACTCGATATGGGCATTATGAGTTCACAGTCATGCCATTCGGTTTGACCAATGCTCCTACTGTTTTCATGGACTTGATGAATAGGGTCTGCAAGCCTTATTTGGATAAGTTCATCGTCGTTTTTATTGATGACATCTTGATTTATTCTAAGACGCAAGCTGATCACGAGCAACATCTTCGTCTTACCCTGGAACTCCTAAAGAAAGAGCAACTTTTTTTCCAAATTCTCCAAGTGTGAATTTTGGCTTAAGGAAGTTCAATTTTTGGGACATATTGTCAACGAACAAGGTATTCATGTAGATCTCTCTAAGATCAGTGCGATTAAGGATTGGGATACGCCTACTACTCCTACTAAAGTTCGTTCTTTTCTTGGTCTTGTGGGTTATTACCGCCGCTTCATCGAGAACTTCTCAAAGATTGCAGTTCCTCTAACTGCTCTAACTCAGAAGAACAAACCCTTTGAATGGGGTTCCAAACAAGAAGAAGCGTTTCAGACCTTGAAGCAGAAGCTTTGTAACGCACCTATTCTGACTTTGCCTGAGGGCAATGATGATTTTGTTGTTTACTGTGATGCATCGAAATTGGGTCTTGGCTGTGTTCTGATGCAAAGGAATAAAGTCATAGCCTACGCATCAAGACAATTGAAGGTGCATGAGAGAAACTACACCACTCATGATCTTGAGTTGGGTGCAGTTGTCTTCGCTCTCAAAATCTGGAGACATTATTTATACGGCACAAAATGCGTGGTTTTCACTGACCACAAAAGTCTTCAGCACATCTTCAATCAGAAAGAACTCAACATGAGGCAAAGATGATGGGTCGAACTCTTAAACGACTATGATTGCGAAATTCGCTACCATCCCGGTAAAGCAAATGTCGTGGCTGACGCATTAAGTCGTAAGGAACGTACTATGCTTCATTGTGTTCATGTTCAATCTGCTATTCAAGCTCGATCTGATATCCAAGCACGCATTACTCAGGCTCAACATGCTTGTGTTTCACAAGATTTGATGGGTAAGGAATTACCCTGTCACATTAAGGATCGTATTATTTCATGGACCGTTTGTGGGTCCCAAGCCAAGATGATCTTCGCACGTTGCTTATGGATGAGGCCCATAAGTCTCGTTATTCTATTCATCCTGGCTCAGATAAGATGTATAAGGATCTTCGTACTCAGTATTGGTGGCCTGTTATGAAGAAAGACATTGCCTTATACGTTTCAAAATGCCTTACTTGCCTTAAGGTTAAGGCTGAACACCAACATCCTTATGGTCTTTCGGAGCAACCAGAAATCCCGGTTTGGAAATGGGAAAATATTGCTATGGATCTCATTACCAAACTTCCGCGCACAAAGAAAGGTCACGATGCCATCTGGGTAGTTGTTGATCGTCTTACTAAGTCAGCGCATTTCTTGCCAATCCGTGAGGATTTTTCTGCTGAAAGGCTAGCAAAAATCTATGTGGATGAAATCGTATCTCGACATGGTGTTCCTTTGGACATTATTTCTGACCGAGATACTCGCTTCTCTTCTCGATTTTGGAGAACCATGCAATCTGCTATGGGGACCCAACTCAATCTGAGCACAGCATATCATCCACAAACAGATGGCCAAACTGAGATAACAATCCAGACTTTGGAGGATATGCTTAGAGCTTGTGTGATCGATTTTGGTGGTAGTTGGGATTCATATCTTCCATTGATTGAATTCTCCTACAACAATAGTTATCACTCCAGCATCAACATGGCTCCTTTCGAGGCTCTCTATAGTCGAAAATGTCATTCACCAGTCTGCTGGAATGAAATAGGTGAGGCTCAGCTTACTGGACCTGACCTCATTCTAAAGACAACTGACAAGGTTAAGAAAGTTCGTGATAACCTACAGACAGCTCGAAGCCGTCAAAAGAGTTACGCGGACCGACGACGCAAGCCCTTGGAATTTCAAGTCGGCGATCGTGTATTACTTATGGTCTCACCTTGGAAAGGTGTGATCAGATTTGGAAAGAAGGGAAAACTTGCACCTAGATATGTTGGATCATTCAAGATCGTCGAAAGAATCGGTAAGGTAGCCTACAGACTTCAATTACCTCCTGAACTTGGAAATGTTCATCCAACTTTCCACGTATCCAATCTCAAGAAGTTTTTAGCTGATGAGAACCTCCACATACCACTTGACGAAATCCGTGTTGATAAAACACTACATTTTGTTGAGAAACCTGTGGAAATTATGGATCGTGAAGTCAAATGGCTTAAACGCAAGCGCATTCCATTGGTTAAAGTTCGCTTGGAATCTAAACGTGGACCTGATTTTACTTGGGAACGTGAAGATCAAATGAAGGCGAAGTATCCACATCTATTCTCACGAGTTTCCTCTAAACAAATTTCGGGACGAAATTTCCACAAGTAGGGGAGACTGTGACATCTGTGCTTGTAATCATTGTAAACGGTTTAGTTATCAATGAAATAAAGTTATTTGATCCCAATGTTTGTTTGTTGATGTTTGATGTTTTTCATGTTTTGACTCTTATTCAATTTCAAACTCTATATCGCTTTCTGGAGAATTATATGCAAACTGGTGCGTAAACGTAATCAGTTTAACGCGACAAGTACTCCGGAACATCAATTTATGCTTAACATACCTTAAATAACCTTTACATAACTTAGAAATAAGTTTTGAAGGCTTTGGTATGGCAAAATCCAGTTAATTCGCTTACAGGGACTAAAATTGACAAACTGAGAAAGTATGCCGATTTGAACTGTAACGAACATTCTGGGACATGATCATAAGTTAAACACACCTTAAATATCCTTTACATAGCTTAGGAATAGGCTTTGAGGGGTTCGGTGTGCCAAAATAAACTTTATGCTCATTCAAGGACTAAAAGCGTCAAAAAGTGCACAAGTTTGCATTTTCGCGCATAACTTACCTTCTGAATATATCCGGACATCCAAAAATTTATGCAAGCATTAGAATATTTTATTTTAGTGTTTGGCATGAGAAAAATCCATTCGTCACGCAATTTGGATCGTTTTTCGCGCTTATGCGCATTCCGTCGTAATTAAGCGAACACCGCAACCGTACGACCAAACAAACCGACATCCGGAATATTTTTGAGCATGTTTTGAGTTCCCTACACTTTAACTTCATTTTTGAGCCTTGAAATGAGGTTAACGGGGCTTAAACATGCCAAAAATGGGCCAAAATACATGTTTCTAAAGTGCAGGGACTAAACTGCAATTTCTGAATAGTTACCCAAGCGGGCCGCGTAAGCCCATGTTTACATCTTACGCAGGCCGCGTGAAAGGCCCAGTAACAGAAAACCAATTTCTGAAACAGCAGCTGGTATTCGTTGAACTTGGACATGCTTTTGATCAATCTAGGGGCAAATTTTGATGGTTTTTATCTACCCCTTGTATTGCAAAACAATGGGCACAAGTGGAGGGCCAAGATTAAAGCTCGATTATCGAGAAACGATCCTAACGGTTCTACCATTTCTATAAATACCCAACCCATTTGCCCATCTTCCTCACATTTGATCTGATTCAAAGCTTTCTAAGTGGAAGTGTATACTTCCTACCTGAAAGCGAATCGGGTTAAATCTTGCGGGGACCTTCTGTAAGTATTCTTTCGCGTTTTTCATTCCTTTTAGCGTTAAAGTCAAACTGTGTTTGACTTTCTGCATTGACCAGTTTATGGTCAACGCGAAGTTCGTTTGAACTTCATAACGTGAGCGTAATCACGATGGTTATAGTCCCTAGTGACTATACCTACTGATTACCACGTTATCTAGGCTCAGTGACGAGTCGTAGTTTCGGCCAAAATGCGTTTTCTCGCGTATTTTGTAACCAAACTACTCTAGGGTATTAAAACCGTTTGTTTTAATACCAAACATGTTTTCTAACTTTACTAAACATGTTCTAGCATGTTTAGCTCGTCGCTTTTAGATTTGTGCTTGTTTAGGGTCGTAAAGGTAAGCGATCTAATCAATCGCTTATGCTTTCGAACCCGACCCATTTGGTCGATCTTTAGGATCCGACCAAAACACTTTAGGTGACCATAGTTGTATAGGGAATAACGTTCCGAGGTTATACCTTATGGTCACATCGTTTAAGTAGTTGTATGATAAGTAGTTCTTATGCCTTAGGTAAATTACCAAAATACCCTTTTTGCGCCAAAATTCATTTTAAGCCTATGTAACATAATTTTTGACATCTAAACTGAATTAGCAACAATGTTAAGCGTGTTAAGGCATATCTTGCTTGTCATAGGACTAGTTAAACATTCCGAACGCGTTTTACGCGAACGACGCGTTAAAGTAGCATAAGCTACCTAAACGGGTCGTAACGGGTCAAAAGCACTTAGGATAAGTTTCGTTTCAGTATGTAGGCTTTGTCAAACCATATTACATAAGTTCCCATACTTATTTGGTTTACGAACCCTCGTACTACCCAATCCTCCGATAGATCCGTTTATTAATGTAGATACCTATATAGGTGCCGTTTGATTCCGTGATCTTCCAGCATTGCTTGGTGGTTATCCTACGACTTCTAAGCAATCTCAAGTGAGTACATAGTCCCCTCTTTTACTTTTTTTCAAACATTTTGGGGTGAAACACATGTGCCTACTTGTTACTTTCGTGCTTTCTTGTTTTCACATCATATGTTGCTACGTTCTCTAGTACACTTATAGTACATGATTTCATTACATTGTTTTGCTATGTATGTTGACTGAGCATGCTTGCACATTGATTTACATTACATTATTTTGCTACATATGTTTACTTGGCATATTAGCACATTGTTTTATATTACATTTTCTGCTATGTATGTTGACTGAGCATGCTAGCACATTGATTTACATGACTTTTCTGCTTTGTATGTTAACTTAACATACTTAGTACATTATTTTCATATAACATGTTTACACTTGGTATAACATTTGGTTTGCACAAACGGGACTTATATACATTCATTAACATTAGCTACGCCGCTCGGTAGTAAGTAATGGTACCATAGGACTTGACAAATCCCGTTCCTGACATCCTAGGTTTGTTTGGGTGCAAGGAATGACTGAATCCGAAAACATTTCTTTTGATAACCTTTACTTAAGGTTATCCGTTTGTCTCAAGGCTTGAATGTATGCGTTAACTTACCACATAAATGTTTGTATCATTTAAAACATGCTTTTACTTTGCAAAACATAACTTTTTGACATACTCAATGTAACAATTGTGCTTGCAATCATTGTGAACAGTTCAGTTATCAATAAAACAATGTTATTTGATCCCAATGTTTGTTTGGTTGTGTTTTACATTTTTCATGTTTTGACTTTTGTTCGATTTTAAACTCTACATCGCTTTCTGGAGAGTTATACGCTCACTGGTGCTTAAAGGTGCTCAGTTTAATGCAACAAAAACTCCGGAACATCAACATATACTCAACATACCTTAAATAACCTTTACATAACTTAGAAATAAGTTTAGAAGGCTTTGGTATGGCAAAAACAAGTTAATTCGCTTACAGGGACTAAACTTGACAAACTACGAAAGTATGCCAATTTGAACTGTAACGAACATTCCGGAACATGTCCATAAGTTAAACATACCATAAATATCCTTTACATAGCTTAGAAATAGGCTTTGAGGGGTTTGGTATGATAAAACAAACTTTTGGGTCATTCAGGGACTAAAAGTGTCAAAAAGTGCACAAGTTTGCATTTTCGCGCATAACTTGCGTTCTGAATACATCCGGACATCCAAAAATTTATGTAAGCATTATAATATTATGCCTTAGTGTTTGGCATGAGAAAAATCCATTCGTCGCGTCATTTGGATCATTTTTCGCGCTTATGCGCATTCCGTCGTAACTAACCGAACATCGCGATCGTACGGCCAAACGAACCAACATCCGGCATATTTCTGAGCATGTTTCATGTCCACAATGTTTAGGCATCATGTTAGGGCCTTAAAGTTGGCTTTACGGGCCTTAGAAGTGTCGGAAATGGCTTAAACACGCAACAGGGACCAAAACTGCCAAAACTGAAACTTGTTGTCTGACCAGCACCTCCAGGCGGCCCGCATTAGTTTGGCCTGCACATGGAGGCGGGCCGCGTGGGACTAACAGACTAGATTCAATGTGTGCATCCACTTGCAGTTGGCCTTTCGTTCGTTCAAGGGGCAATGCCTTTCACACAATCAAGAGCCAAGGGCCATTTTCAGTAACCACAACATTTTGACAAGTGGACGCTTAGGATCGTGGCACGAAAATCAAGAAACGATCCTAACGGCTCTACTTTTCCTATAAATACCCCCCCCTTTTTTTGCTAAAAACTCACACAATCTGATCAAAATGCTCTAAGTTGATGCCATTGCTTCACACCTGAGCTCTTTGATCTAGATTAGCATTCGGGGACCCTCCGTAAGTATTCTTTCGTTCTTTTATTCGCTTTTCGAGTCCGAAAGTCAACGTTTTGTTGACTTTCTGCATTGACCAGCCTATGGTCAACAAGAAGTTCGTGAAACTTCATAACGTGACCGTGATCACGATGGTTATAGTCCGTAGTGACTATACCTACTGATTACCACGTTATCTAGGCTCAGTGACGAGTCGTAGTTTCGGCCAAAATACGCATTCTTGCGTATTTTGTAACCAAACTACTCGTGAGCATCAAAGCCATTTGTTTTGATGCCAAACCTGTTTTCTAAACTTAGTTAAGAATGTTCTAACATGCTTAGCTCGTCACTTTTAGTTTAGTGCTTATATAGGGTCGTAAGGTAAGCGATCTAAACCATCGCTTGTACTTTCGAACCCGACCCATTTGGTCGATCATTAGGATCCAACCAAACACATTAGGTGACCATAGCTATAACCTTCCGAAGTTATACCTTGTGGTCGCGATGTTAGGCGTTCCGAACGCGTTCTACGCGAACGACGCGTTAGGGTAGCATAAGCTACCTAAACGGGTCGTGATGGGCCGTAAGCACTTAGGTTAAGTTTCATTTTAGTATGTAGGCTTTGTTAAACCATATTACACGAGCCTCCATACTCGTTTGGTTTACGAACCCGCACACTATCCGTTCCTCCGATTTTAGGTCCGGTATATTAACATAGCTACCTATTAGGTGCCGTTTGATATTCCGTGATCTAGCATTGTTTGTTTATTACACAAGAACTCCAAAGCAATCTCAGGTGAGTACATTGAACCCCTCTTTTACTGCTTTCTAAACTGTTTTGGGGTGAAACACATGTGCCTATCTGTTACATTCATGCTTTCCATGTTTTCACATCATATACCTGCTATGTTGTTAGTACATTATACTACACGATTTCATTACATTTCATGCTATGTATGCCCATTGTGTGCGTACTTAGTACATTGATTTACATTACATTCCTGTTGCATATGTTTACTCAGCATATGGACACATTGATTTACATGAACATTTCTGTTGCATATGTTTACTCAGCATATGGACACATTGATTTACATGAACATTTCTGTTGCATATGTCTACTCAGCATATGGACACATTGATTTACATGAACATTTCTGCTTCGTATGTTTACTTAGCATACTTAGTACAATTGTTTACATCACATGCCTTCATTTTGTTATGATATTTGGTTTGTTTAACATGGGACAATACATTCATTAACATTGATCACGCCGTTCGTTAGTAGGTAGTGGTACCATAGGAATTGACAACTCCCGTTCCTGAAATCCTGGGTTTGATAGGATTGTAAGGAATGACCGAATTCGATATACATAACTTAGATAAACCATTAATTTGTTTAAGGGTTTATCGCCACAGTCTCAAGGCTTGGATGTATGCATATTTCACAATACCGCATAAATGTTAATATCAATAGAGCATGCATTTTTCCACAGAACATAACGTTGATTTAAACCACGTTTTACTTCAACGACTTGTTTTGTGCATTTTACATATGGTTTAAGTTGATACATTTCGCTTACCGTGCATGATACATTTTGGGATACACATTACATGATTTACATTGAACATAAACACGTTGACATTGACATACACATTTGGTGGTTTACATTGAACATAGACATTTGACATGGTTTACACAATAACACTTGACAATTGAGTTATACAAGAACAATCTTACATGGTGGATGGTTTGGGTAAATGGTTTGAGTAACGTGGAGTATGTAATATGATGTAAACATGGTGGATACGCCGCTGGTACTTCCTATATATAAATGTTTGTATAATATTACATATCTTAGCGTTATCTAAATCATTTCAGTTTAGACATATAACATTTTATACAAATAACATACTTTTCATAAAACATTGTCTTACAAAACAACTTATCTTATTCAACTCATTTTACTAGGTTATTCATTTAACCTTACGTTTATCTATACATATCATCTGATATTATCGTTTTTCAAATGGTTTACAAAGCGAGACAAATTACAAGGTTCATGACTGACTGTTATTAAACATTTCTTTAAAACTCAAGTCATGAATCCCACTTTCACAAAACCTATGTATCTCACAGGAATTTTTATGCTGACGTACCTACTTTCACATGTGTTTTCAGGAGCTGTTCCATAAGATGTTGATCACGATACTAGGGCGGACCTGTGCCTTAGAGACTAAAAATGAAGATAGAACTAGTATAACTATGTTTTGAATTCTGTACTTCCTTTTAAGACAATGTAACACCCGTGTTTGATAAATAAAATGTAACTTTAATTTCCATGGTTGTATAACAAATTAATTCTGTCCACAACACTCCCCGACGTTTTCCGCCGCGGTTGCATGTTATACGCGGTCGGGGTGTGCCAGAAGAGTTGGTATCAGAGCCATTGGTTATAGGGAATTAGGTTATTAGTAATGCTTTGACCTAGACTATAACTTTCTAGGACCCTAACACAAGTTATCTTGTGTTTAGAGTTTAAAACATGCACATCACCATCCTTAGGTGATAACCACAACGAGAACTTCGGTTCCGAATCCGCTTTGAAAATTAATCATCTGTTCGAGGATGATTGATTACTAGGTTTTGAACCCTCTGTTATATGGTTTTGAACCTCTTTGGATTTCAAAAATCCCGTCAAAGTTTTGGGTTAATAGTGTGAACACGTGCGAACTGGAAGAGTGAATGCCTGTACCCTGGGTTTTCTGTCTAAGGCTAGAGTGTTCGTACAAATCCACATAATCGGACCAGTCACTCTTACTTGGGAACTCTTGGGGTGAGTGTTCACTTATAGGCGAGCATGCCTTCGCGATACACTAATTCTGACCCATTTACTTTGACTAGACATTTCATGTCGCTTGTTTGCTTTGCGATGCATAACCGCCATCTTTGCTTTTGTTGATTTTGCTTCATCTCATTCTCTTCATCCAATCATCTCACTCGTTTCATTTCATGTTTTTCTCTTCTAGAATGCCTCCTCGACGCGACAACCAGATAGCTACTGCCGAGCCGGCAGAAATTATTGCACAGCAGATGGCTGCTCAATTCCCAAATCTCTTTGCTCAATGGAACCAGGCCAACAACAACAACAATGGTACATGCAAATACAAGGATTTTAACTCGGCTAAGCCACTCAAGTTTAGTGGTTCTGAGGGAGCAACTGGGCTTCTTCAGTGGTTCGAGAGCATCAAGAACACTTTCCGTCATGTGTAGTGTCCTGACAATCGCAAGGTCGAGTTTTCTTCGAGTGTGTTTCAGAAGAGGGCTCTTACGTGGTGGAACGGGGTTATGAGAGATCAAGGTGCAGAAGTTGCTCTAGCTCAGACATGGGCTGAACTGAGAGCTCTTATGATGAGGGAGTTTTGTCCTCGTCATGAACAACGAGCGTTGGAGAAAGAATTCGATGTCTTGAAGCAAGATAGTGGCGAGCACAGGGCTTATACTGATAGGTTTGAGGAGTTGAGTCTGCTTTGCCCGACTATGGTTACCCCACTCGATAAGGCTATCGAAAGATACATCGACGGCCTGCCTGACTCGGTACAAGACATCCTTACTGGTAGCAACCCTACCACACTCCGTCAGGCAATCGAGTTATCAGCGACGTTGACTGAGTCGCAGATTCGAAAGAATAAATTACACAGGAAGGGTGACAAGGGCAAGAAGCAGTCGGCTGACAAGGAAGATAGCAAGAAAGGTCAAAACAAGAATGGAAAGGATTCTGGTTCATCAAAAAGGGCAAAGAAGCGTAAGGCTTCCCAAAATTTTGTTGTCACTGCCCAAGCTAACCAGGCAGCTCCCAACCAGCCTCCAGCAAAGAAGCCCTATTCAGGAAGTGCACCTTTGTGCAATCGATGCAACAGTCACCATCAGCCGCAATATCAGTGTCGTTTCTGTGCCAATTGTGGGAAGTCAGGTCATCTTGCCGATGTTTGTCGGTTTGCTAAAAATCGCGTAGTTCAGAACCCTGCTCAACAAGTTGCTCCGCAACAGGGTCAGACTGCACGACCAAACTACCCACCAGGTGCTTGTTATAACTGTGGGGATCTGACCCACTACAGAAACCGGTGCCCAAGGCTAGCCAACCAAAACCAGAATGCAAACCAGAATCAGGCTCAGGCTCGAGGTCGAGTCTTCAACATGAATGCCCAAGAGGCACAAGCAGACAACGAGGTGGTGAACGGTACGTTCTTTATTAATAATCAGCCAGCATCTGTTCTTTTTGATTCGGGTGCCGACAAGAGCTTTGTGTCATTGTCTTTTGAGACAATGCTTCGCGTGTCTAGAACGAAACTAGGTAAACCTTTGACAGTAGAGGTTGCCAGTGGTGAACCCATTGTTCTTAATTCTGTTCTACGCAACTGCCAGTTGAACCTTGACGACCATATTTTTCCTATTGACCTCACGCCAATGCAACTCGGAAGCTTTGACGTTATTGTGGGAATGGATTGGTTATCTAAGCATCGCGCAGAGATAGTTTGTTCTGAGAAGATTGTTCGTGTGCCGCTGTCAACAGGCGAGATCCTACAGGTTCGTGGTGAGAAGCCTACCGGTGGTCTCAGACTTATGTCTTGTTTTAAAGCACGGAAGTATCTACGGAAGAACTATGTGGCTTTTTTAGCACATGTTACAGCAGATAAAGGAAAGGGTAAGACTATTTCAGATATTCCTGTCGTTCGGGATTATTCTGAAGTTTTCCCTGAAGAGTTACCTGGTCTACCTCCAGCACGCCAAGTCGAGTTCCGTATTGATCTCGTACCTGGTGCAAATCCCATTGCCAGAGCTCCATACCGTCTTGCACCGTCTGAGATGCAAGAATTATCTAAACAGCTTCAGGAGCTCTCCGACAAAGGTTTTATCTGTCCTAGCTTTTCACCTTGGGGTGCTCCCGTTCTTTTTGTGTCACACCCCCAAAATCCACCTGCGGAGTATCACCGCTTGGGAGCGTGACTGACCAGGATCAAGCCACCAATCATATAGAACAATATATATAGTAAAAGTAATTGCCAATAAACCCAAACCAAATCCATATGAAAGGTGTTCCAAAACATAAGTAAGTTGTCATTTTTTAGCGGAAGCGCATAAGTAAAACCCAATGTAAATAAGTATGTAATGTCATAGAGTGTCAAATAAACAATCACGATCCAATCCCACAACGACCAGCTCCTCCATGTGCAAGCTCCATGTACCTAACGACCTGCAAGGCATGTAACAGAGGATCAACAACTAGTTGAGCGAGTTCACAGAAAGTAAATGCGTAATAGTAAGTTCGTTTGTAACATGTGTCTCTACTGGGCCGATAGTACGTTCTATTGGTGGGGGCTTCCCATGTTATATAACCACTAGACTATTCGTAACCATAAGTATCCTTCACAACCGAGGATAGTAGTAAGTATAAATACACGTAGGTTTTACGTGAGTATCCTTCACATCCGAGGATAGTAATAAGTATAAGTACACGTAGGTTTTACGTGAGTATCCTTCACAACCGAGGATAGTAGTAGGTATAAGTTCACGTAGGTTTTACGTGAGTATCCTTCACAACCGAGGATAGCGAGTAGCATAAGTATACGTAGGTTTTACGTATGTGTCCTACACAACCGAGGACGATGGTATGGTAGTCTAGTAACAGTGTATGTACGAATCTAGTCAATCACAATCCTTTAATCCCATTCCCAAGCTCTTGGGAATCCCATGCCTTAGTAAGGGTGTGAACTCACCTTGGTTTGCTCGGTATGAAATTGCTTCTAGGGTTAATTAGTGTTTAAGTCCGTTACACACGACCTAGGTTATATTGTACATGATACGATGTAAGTGTTTGCATCAAATTAGGGTTTACGAGTTATTGTGAATCAAGCAACTGTGTTTTGTGTGCTTATTGTGTACAGGGTGATATCACATAGACCGATTCATACATGCAAGATCATACGGTTGCATTTACACAGTTAGTTCATGTCGAGCAAGTTTCACATACAATTTAGGTCATAAGGTGCTTGATAGTTAATCTCACGTATTCATCGTTCACATAACGCACATTGTCGTACATGTAACGCACACATGAAATCCCATTCATGATGGTTCATCCATTCATCTAGTGTCTTCTAACAATCGTTTATCATGTAGATAGCCCAACTATACAACATACGGACATACATGAATTACTCGCACACACTACAAGTCTAGATATTAAGCATGTGCAGCCCATCTACTAAGCAAGGCCCAAATCATGTAAAGCTTAACTCAACTGGCCCAACTAAACTTTGGACCACACATACAATTAAGAAGCTCGGACCCCTTAAACATCGGTCAAAAGGGGGGGGGTTTGGGGTCAAACTCGGACAACACATCACAAAACTCGGACCCCCCTTTTACTAGAGTTAAACATCGGACCATGGGATGTATTACAGAAACTCGGACAACATGTTGATAGCTTAAACATCGGACGTCATAATGTGTTCAAACCTCGGTCAAGGGGTATGGGTAAAAACTCGGACATGGGGGTCACAAAGGTCGGACCCTTTGTGTTTATTAAAAGCTCGGACCTTGTTATTCAAAAAGAAACTCGGACACTTAATACTTATAAAAGGTCGGACCCCCTTTATTTGCCATTAAAAGTCGGACATCCACAATGTGCTATGAAACTCGGACTCATATGTTTGTTTAAAACTCGGACAGTGTATACATCATCAAACTCGGACTCTTGCACTCCTTATAAAACTCGGACAGGTGATGTGGTCATAAAACTCGGACCATACCATTCGTTCACAAAGCTCAGACAACAAAAAGTCATACGAATATTTTGTTCAATTGTGATTGTAACAGTTACGTTCTTGCTATCATACGAACAGGAAACCCTAAATTCATACGTTTGCATTACACTGATCAAAACAATAATCACTATGTCTACATCTCATGCATCAAAATCGTCAAGCAATTGATTATATGACTAATCATCTTCATAACACAACAATCAACATCAATCAAAAACACAGAAGCATCATGTGGAGACTAGGGTTTACAAGAATTACAAGAATTAAGCATTGCTAACAATCAAACGATCAATAAACAAATGATAACACAATTACCTTGGATGATTCTAGAGAAGGAGAGGAATCAAGAGTGATGAATATCTTGGTGATGATGATTGCCAGAGAATCAGAGGATTGCAAGTACGTGTTTTGGTTTGTGTGCAAATGATTAGTGAAAAGGGATTAGGGTTAAGTATGATTTAGGTTTCACTAATAACTCTTTACACCCTGAATTACTATATCTTACAATAGTACACCATCTCAAACAATTTCACAGTTTCACCACCAAGTTTATGCATTTGATAAGTCTATCACAATTAACACATAACATGCACAAACACACAATACGATTCATTGCATCAAAATGTATACAATTCCATAGAAATCAACCTTGCAAATAACAACTAAACAATACATGATCGTGCAATAAATGCAAATAGAAATCTTGGAAATTCGAGTTGTCACATTATCCCCAACTTAAAAGAAATTTCGTCCCGAAATTTGGTACGCACTCACTGAGGAAGCTAGGTAAGTTGTAGTGTTCACTGGTTTTCCTGGGGTGTCACATCATCCCCCCGTTGATTTGAATTTCGTCCCGAAATTCCGCAGTAGTAGCTTCCGTCTCAGTAGTGGTTGCATTGGTTCCGAATAACTGGGGGTACTTTTCTGTCATCTGGTCTTCGCGTTCCCAGGTGTACTCTGGGCCACGTCGGGAGTTCCAACGAACTCGAACAAGAGGGATTCTCTTGTGTTTGAGGACCTTAACATCCCGGTCCGTGATTTCAACTGGTTCCTCGACGAACTGCAACCGCTCGTCGATAGTGAGTTCCTTAAAAGGAACTATGAGGGTCTCATCTGACAGGCACTTCTTCAGATTCGACACATGAAAGACATTGTGAACTGCACCGAGTTCAGCTGGTAGGTTTAGCTTGTAGGCCACTTTGCCTATTTTCTCAATGATTTCGAATGGTCCGACATACCGCGGATTTAGTTTGCCTCTTTTGCCAAAACGAACCACACCCTTCTAGGGTGAGACTTTTAGTAAAAGCCGGTCCCCGACCTGAACTTCCAAAGGCTTACTACGCTTGTCCGCGTAGGCTTTCTGACGGTCGCGTGCTGCCGCCATGCGTTGTCGTATCTGTGCAATCTTTTCCGTGGCGTCCACTACAATCTCTGGACCCGTGATTTGACTATCCCCGACCTCTGCCCAACAGAGAGGTGACCGGCATTTACGTCCGTACAATGCCTCGAATGGAGCGGCTTGTATGCTGGTGTGATAGCTGTTATTGTATGAGAACTCCACCAAAGGGAGGTGCTTTTCCCAGCCGTTGCCGAAATCAATAACACATGCCCGAAGCATGTCTTCAAGAGTTTGGATCGTTCGCTCAGACTGCCCATCCGTCTGAGGATGATACGCTGTGCTCATGTCTAATCGTGAGCCGAAAGATTTGTGCATCGCTTGCCATAGCTTTGACGTGAATCGTGCATCCCGATCCGAAATGATAGAGGTTGGCACTCCGTGCCTCGAAACAACTTCTTTCAAATAGACGTCTGCTAAGGTAGAGAACTTATCTGTTTCCTTAATAGCCAGGAAATGAGCAGACTTTGTGAGTCGATCTACGATCACCCAGATAGTATCATTCCCACGTTGGGATCTAGGTAGGCCTGTAACGAAATCCATGGAAATCTCTTCCCATTTCCACTGTGGTATCCTGGGTTGTTGAAGTAGGCCCGCTGGTTTCTGATACTCCACTTTGACCTTTGCACATGTCAAACACTTGCCGACGTAAGTAGCAATGTGGGCTTTCATGCTAGGCCACCAATATGTTGTTTTGAGATCGTGGTACATCTTATCCGACCCTGGATGTACCGAGTAGCGGGACTTGTGAGCTTCGTCCATTACCAGCTCGCGTAAACCGCCAAAAAGTGGGACCCAAATACGCCCCGTTATATAGTAGGCACCGTCTTCCTTTTGTTCCATTCGTTGCCTTGAGCCGCGTAAGGCTTCAGCTTTGACGTTTTCAGGCTTTAATGCTTCCATCTGAGCAGTTCGTATCTGTGCAGGAAGACTGGATTGAATAGTGAGCTGTAAAGCTCGTACACGCCTAGGTAGAGTGTCTTTTCGACTGAGAGCGTCAGCCACAATATTGGCTTTGCCTGGATGGTACTTGATGGCGCATTCGTAATCATTAAGTAGCTCGACCCATCGTCGTTGACGCATATTCAATTCCTTCTGCTTGAAGATATGCTCGAGACTCCTGTGATCGGTGTAAATAGTGCACTTGGTACCGTACAGGTAGTGTCGCCATATCTTAAGCGCGAAAACAACAGCTCCCAGCTCTAAATCGTGCGTCGTGTAGTTCCGTTCATGAACCTTGAGTTGACGAGAAGCGTAGGCAATAACTTTATCCCGCTGCATCAATACACAACCAAGCCCCTGTATCGATGCGTCACAATAAACCACGAAGTCATCCGTGCCCTCGGGCAGTGAGAGGATAGGGGCGCTGCATAGTCTATCCTTCAGGTACTGGAAGGCCGTTTCTTGTGTGTTACCCCAACGATAGGTAACACCTTTCTGTGTCAACATAGTAAGCGGCTGCGCGATCTTGGAGAAGTCTTTGATGAATCGTCTGTAGTAACCCGCCAAACCCAAGAATTGGCGTATTTCTGTTGGTGTACGCGGTGCAGGCCAGTTCCTGATCGAATCTACCTTGGATGGATCGACATGAATCCCATCCCTGTTCACCACATGGCCTAAGAAGTGGACTTCACGAAGCCAGAAGTCGCATTTAGAAAACTTTGCGTACAATTGCTCCTTTCGAAGAAGTTCCAAGATAAGACGTAAATGCTGCTCGTGCTCCTCCTGACTCTTGGAGTAGATCAGAATGTCGTCGATGAAGACAATGACGAACTTGTCAAGATAAGGTTTGCACACCCTGTTCATAAGATCCATGAAGACTGCAGGCGCGTTCGTAAGCCCGAATGGCATGACTAGAAACTCGTAGTGACCGTAGCGAGTTCTGAATGCTGTTTTGGAGACGTCCTCATCCCGGACTCTCAGCTGATGGTAACCTGACCTTAGATCAATCTTGGAGTAGTAACTCGACCCTTACAACTGGTCGAATAAGTCGTCAATACGAGGAAGAGGATAACGGTTTTTCACTGTGACTTTGTTCAGTTCGCGGTAATCGATGCACATCCTGAAAGTGCCATCCTTCTTTTTCACGAATAGTACTGGAGCTCCCCAAGGCGAAGAGCTTGGACGAATAAAGCCCTTATCCAAGAGCTCTTGTAGTTGCTTTGACAGTTCTTCCAGTTCAGTTGGAGCTAAACGATACGGCGCGCGTGCTATGGGTGCTGCTCCTGGAGTTAGCTCGACTTGAAATTCGACCTGACGATGAGGCGGTAGAACTGGTAAATCTTCAGGAAACACTTGAGGAAATTCGCGTACAACTGGAATATCCTCTATTCTTTTCTCTTTCGATGCTGCATCAGTAACTAGTGCCAAGATAGCCGTATGACCCTTTCGTAAACATTTCTGAGCCTTCAGGAAAGAGATGATGCCAACCACTGCACCACTCTTATCGCCTTGAACTTCGAGAGGTTCCTTACCCGAACGAGGAATACGAATGATTTTCTCCTTACATAGAATCTCTGCCTGCCGCTTAGACAACCAATCCATGCCGATGACAATGTCGAAACTACCCAGAACTATGGGAATAAGATCAATCGAGAAAGCCTGACCCGCTAGAATGATGTTACAACCCTTGACTACATGTGTGGCTTCTACACTTTTACCATTTGCTAGTTCTACGACATGTTTGGTGTTTAGGGGTGTTGGTGTACGTTTTAACAATTTACTCATTTTCAAGGACATATAACTCGTATCCGCACCCGAATCAAACAAAACAGTAACATAAATATCGTCGAGAAGAAACTTACCCATAACGACGTTGGGATCATTTCTGGCATCACCCTGCCCCAACACAAACGCACGACCCCTCGCTTCATTGCCGTTGTTGTTCCCACCATTGTTGTTGTTGTTGCCATTACCCTGATTGTTGTTATGATTGTTGTTGTTCTGGTTCCTGTTCAGCTGAGGACAGTGCCTTTTGAAGTGACCCTCTGCACCGCACTGAAAACACCCTTTGTTGCCCTGCTGTTGATTCTGCTGTGCTGGTGGCTGCTGCTGGTTCTGATTCGCAGGTCGAGGGCTTCTACAATCTTTGGCCTCATGACCCATCTTGAGGCATCTCTGACAGCGACCCTTGTTACACTGGCCACTGTGGTGTCTGTTGCAGTTGTTACACTTTGAGAGGTTCCCTCTATATCCCCCCTGCCTGTGACTGCCTAAAGAATGCTGACTGGGACTCTGGTAACTGTCAATCTTTCGCTGCTGAACCTGTGACTGAACTGAAGCTGACCCCTTGCTAGAATCCCCATCCCACTTTCTCTTGTTGTCACTAGGAGTAGCAAGTGTAGTAGAAGCAGTAGCGGTAGCAGTAGCGCTGATACGTTTCGGCAGTCTGTTCTGATCCACTGCCTGATCTGTGATGCGATGAGCGAGGCGCTGAATAGCCTGAAGGTTGTCAAGATTAGCCGATGTCACATGGCTCTGAATCTCTGGTGCTAATCCCTTGAGGTACAACTCGATGCGCTTGTATGGAGGGTCCACCATAGTTGGACACAGCACGGCCAGCTCGTTTGACCGTTTAGTATAAGCTTCGATTTCTGACCCAACCATTTTCAAATGATACAACTCGTCTTCCAACTTGTGAATATCTTCACGTGTGCAGTATTCCCTTTTGATCAGTTCTTTGAAGTCATTCCAAGGGGTGGCGTTAGCAGCTGCCAACCCTAGGATCTGCACTTGCGCATTCCACCAAGTGAGCGCAATCCCTTCAAGTGTGCCAGTGGCGTATTTCACCCTGCGAGCCTCAGGGCATTCACACATCTCGAACACAGACTCGAGCTTTTCAAACCAGTGGAGGAGTCCAACCGCTCCTTCAGTGCCACTAAATGTGCTAGGACGACAATCCATAAAGTTCTTGAAAGTACAGACAGGTTGTTGCTGAGCGGGTTGACCTATTGTGTACAAATAGGACAAGGTTAATCACAAGAGTTAAGGTAGGATCTAAAGATCCTAGTGTGAGTCTAAACTGCAGGGTATACTACCTGCTTGAGCAGCTGCAAGTGCCGCAGCAACTTGAGCTTGAACGAGAGCCTCTAGCTGGGCTTGAGTCATGTTAATTCGTCCAGACATGATCTTCATAGCAAATGCAACATGAGTTAGAGAGGTTCGCGAATAGAGCGATGACAGAAGAGTGTAAGCACATAGGTATTCTCAAGCAATAACAAGTAGTGAGCAAGGTAATGTAAGCATACTACGAGCAAAGTTCTATGCAATTCTAGCATGTAGGCAATAAACATAAACCTTATTACCTAGGATGTCGAGTCTTGCACGTGGAGCGAAACGTCGTTGTGGATCGTTGAGAGCACTGTTCTGGTTATAGTCTGGTTTTAATAAAAACGTTTTTCCCCATATTAAAACCAAGTTCTCTATAACCAATGGCTCTGATACCAATCTGTCACACCCCCAAAATCCACCTGCGGAGTATCACCGCTTGGGAGCGTGACTGACCAGGATCAAGCCACCAATCATATAGAACAATATATATAGTAAAAGTAATTGCCAATAAACCCAAACCAAATCCATATGAATGGTGTTCCAAAACATAAGTAAGTTGTCATTGTTTAGCGGAAGCGCATAAGTAAAACCCAATGTAAATAAGTATGTAATGTCATAGAGTGTCAAATAAACAATCACGATCCAATCCCACAACGACCAGCTCCTCCATGTGCAAGCTCCATGTACCTAACGACCTGCAAGGCATGTAACAGAGGATCAACAACTAGTTGAGCGAGTTCACAGAAAGTAAATGCGTAATAGTAAGTTCGTTTGTAACATGTGGCTCTACTGGGCCGATAGTACGTTCTATTGGTGGGGGCTTCCCATGTTATATAACCACTAGACTATTCGTAACCATAAGTATCCTTCACAACCGAGGATAGTAGTAAGTATAAATACACGTAGGTTTTACGTGAGTATCCTTCACATCCGAGGATAGTAATAAGTATAAGTACACGTAGGTTTTACGTGAGTATCCTTCACAACCGAGGATAGTAGTAGGTATAAGTTCACGTAGGTTTTACGTGAGTATCCTTCACAACCGAGGATAGCGAGTAGCATAAGTATACGTAGGTTTTACGTATGTGTCCTACACAACCGAGGACGATGGTATGGTAGTCTAGTAACAGTGTATGTACGAATCTAGTCAATCACAATCCTTTAATCCCATTCCCAAGCTCTTGGGAATCCCATGCCTTAGTAAGGGTGTGAACTCACCTTGGTTTGCTCGGTATGAAATTGCTTCTAGGGTTAATTAGTGTTTAAGTCCGTTACACACGACCTAGGTTATATTGTACATGATACGATGTAAGTGTTTGCATCAAATTAGGGTTTACGAGTTATTGTGAATCAAGCAACTGTGTTTTGTGTGCTTATTGTGTACAGGGTGATATCACATAGACCGATTCATACATGCAAGATCATACAGTTGCATTTACACAGTCAGTTCATGTCGAGCAAGTTTCACATACAATTTAGGTGATAAGGTGCTTGATAGTTAATCTCACGTATTCATCGTTCACATAACGCACATTGTCGTACATGTAACGCACACATGAAATCCCATTCATGATGGTTCATCCATTCATCTAGTGTCTTCTAACAATCGTTTATCATGTAGATAACCCAACTATACAACATACGGACATACATGAATTACTCGCACACACTACAAGTCTAGATATTAAGCATGTGCAGCCCATCTACTAAGCAAGGCCCAAATCATGTAAAGCTTAACTCAACTGGCCCAACTAAACTTTGGACCACACATACAATTAAGAAGCTCGGACCCCTTAAACATCGGTCAAAAGGGGGGGTTTGCGGTCAAACTCGGACAACACATCACAAAACTCGGACCCCCCTTTTACTAGAGTTAAACATCGGACCATGGGATGTATTACAGAAACTCGGACAACATGTTGATAGCTTAAACATCGGACGTCATAATGTGTTCAAACCTCGGTCAAGGGGTATGGGTAAAAACTCGGACATGGGGGTCACAAAGGTCGGACCCTTTGTGTTTATTAAAAGCTCGGACCTTGTTATTCAAAAAGAAACTCGGACACTTAATACTCATAAAAGGTCGGACCCCCTTTATTTGCCATTAAAAGTCGGACATCCACAATGTGCTATGAAACTCGGACTCATATGTTTGTTTAAAACTCGGACAGTGTATACATCATCAAACTCGGACTCTTGCACTCCTTATAAAACTCGGACAGGTGATGTGGTCATAAAACTCGGACCATACCATTCGTTCACAAAGCTCAGACAACAAAAAGTCATACGAATGTTTTGTTCAATTGTGATTGTAACAGTTACGTTCTTGCTATCATACGAACAAGAAACCCTAAATTCATACGTTTGCATTACACTGATCAAAACAATAATCACTATGTCTACATCTCACGCATCAAAATCGTCAAGCAATTGATTATATGACTAATCATCTTCATAACACAACAATCAACATCAATCAAAAACACAGAAGCATCATGTGGAGACTAGGGTTTACAAGAATTACAAGAATTAAGCATTGCTAACAATCAAACGATCAATAAACAAATGATAACACAATTACCTTGGATGATTCTAGAGAAGGAGAGGAATCAAGAGTGATGAATATCTTGGTGATGATGATTGCCAGAGAATCAGAGGATTGCAAGTACGTGTTTTGGTTTGTGTGCAAATGATTAGTGAAAAGGGATTAGGGTTAAGTATGATTTAGGTTTCACTAATAACTCTTTACACCCTGAATTACTATATCTTACAATAGTACACCATCTCAAACAATTTCACAGTTTCACCACCAAGTTTATGCATTTGACAAGTCTATCACAATTAACACATAACATGCACAAACACACAATACGATTCATTGCATCAAAACGTATACAATTCCATAGAAATCAACCTTGCAAATAAACAACTAAACAATACATGATCGTGCAATAAATGCAAATAGAAATCTTGGAAATTCGAGTTGTCACATTTTGTAAAGAAGAAGGATGGATCTTTTAGGATGTGTATCGATTATCGTGAGCTTAACAAGCTCACCATCAAGAATCGATATCCCCTACTTCGCATTGATGATCTCTTTGATCAATTGCAAGGCGCTTCTTACTTTTCAAATATTGATCTGTGATCCGGATATCATCAACTCCGGGTGCATGAAGAAGATATTCCCAAGACAGCGTTACGTACTCGTTATGGGCAATATGAGTTCACAGTCATGCCATTTGGTTTGACTAATGCTCCTGCTGTTTTCATGGACTTAATGAATAGGGTCTGCAAGCCTTATTTAGATAAGTTCATCATCGTTTTCATTGATGACATTTTGATATATTCTAAGACGCGAGCTGATCATGAACAACACCTTCGTCTTACATTGGAACTCCTAAAGAAAGAGCAACTTTTCGCCAAATTATCCAAGTGCGAATTTTGGCTTAAAGAAGTTCAATTCTTAGGACATATTGTCAACGAACAAGGTATTCATGTAGATCCCTCCAAGATCAGTGCAATTAAGGATTGGGATACACCTACTACTCCTACCGAAGTTCGTTCTTTTCTTGGTCTAGCGGGTTATTATCGCTGCTTCATTGAAAACTTCTCAAAGATTGCAGTTCCGCTAACTGCTCTAACTCAGAAGAACAAGCCATTTGATTGGGGAGTCAAACAAGAGGAAGCGTTTCTGACTTTGAAACAAAAGCTTTGCGACGCGCCTGTCCTAACATTGCCTGAGGGAAATGATGATTTCGTCGTTTATTGCGACGCATCTAAATTAGGTCTTGGCTGCGTCCTGATGCAAAGAAACAAAGTCATAGCATACGCATCAAGGCAGTAGAAGATACATGAGAAGAAATACACCACTTATGATCTGGAGTTGGGTGCAGTTGTCTTCGCTCTTAAAATCTGGAGACACTATTTGTACGGTACAAAATGTGTGGTTTTCACAGACCACAAAAGTCTTCAACATATCTTCAATCAGAAAGAGCTCAACATGAGACAACGACGTTGGGTTGAACTTCTAAACGACTACGACTGCGAGATTCGCTACCATCCCGGTAAGGCGAATGTCGTAGCCGATGCTTTAAGTCGCAAGGAACGTACTAAGCTTCATTGTGTACGTGTCCAATCTGTTATTCAAACCGATATCCAAGCCCGTATTTCTCAGGCTCAACAAGCTTGTGTTTCACAAGGTTTGATGGATAAGGAATTTCCTTATCACATAACTCCTGCTCTAGAACTGAAGGACAATGGATCGTATTACTTCATGGACCGTTTGTGGGTCCCAAGCCAAGATAATATCCGTACCTTGCTTATGGATGAAGCCCATATGTCTCGTTATTCTATTCATCCTGGCTCAGATAAGATGTATAAGGATCTTCGTATTCAGTATTGGTGGCCTGGCATGAAGAAAGACATTGCCTTATACGTATCAAAATGCCTTACTTGTCTTAAGGTTAAGGCTGAACATCAGCGTCCTTCCGGATTATTGGAGCAACCAGAGGTCCCAGTTTGGAAATGGGAAAACATTACTATGGATCTCATTACCAAACTTCCGCGCACAAAGAAAGGTCACGATGCCATCTGGGTAGTCGTTGATCGTCTTACCAAGTCAGCACATTTCTTGCCAATCCGTGAGGATTTTTCGGCTGACAAACTTGCTCAAATCTATGTAGATGAAATTGTAGCTCGACATGGTGTTCCTTTGAACATCATTTCTGACAGGGATGCTCGTTTCACTTCTCATTTTTGGAGAACCATGCAATCTGCTATGGGGTCTCAACTTAATCTGAGCACAGCTTATCATCCGCAAACGGATGGTCAATCTGAAAGAACAATCCAGACACTAGAGGATATGCTTAGAGCTTGTGTGATCGATTTTGGTGGTAGTTGGGATTCACATCTTCCGTTGATTGAATTCTCCTACAACAACAGTTATCACTCCAGCATCAACATGGCTCCTTTCGAGGCTCTCTATGGTCGAAAATTTCGTTCACCAGTCTGCTGGAATGAGATTGGCGAGGCTCAACTTACTGGACCTACCCTCATTTTAGAGACAACAGATAAGGTTAAGAAAGTACGTGATAACCTTCAGACAACTAGAAGCCGTCAGAAGAGTTACGCGGACCTAAAACGCAAACCCTTGGATTTTCAAGTCGGTGATCGTGTATTACTTAAGGTCTCACCTTGGAAAGGTGTGATCAGATTTGGAAAGAAAGGAAAACTTGCACCTAGATACGTTGGACCATTCAAGATCGTCGAAAGAATCGGTAAGGTAGCCTACAGACTTGAGTTACCTCCTGAACTTGGAAATGTTCATCCAACCTTTCACGTGTCCAATCTCAAGAGGTGTTTAGTTGACGAGAACCTCCACATACCGCTTGACGAAATTCGTGTTGATAAAACATTGAAATTTGTTGAGAAACCGGTGGAAATCATGGAACGTGAAGTCAAGTGGCTTAAACGCAAGCGCATTCCTTTGGTCAAGGTTCGCTGGGAATCTAAACCTGGACCCGAGTTTACTTGGGAACGTGAAGATCAAATGAAGGCAAAATATCCGCAGCTTTTTCCACGAGTTTCCTCTAAATAAATTTCGGGACGAAATTTCCACAAGTAGGGGAGACTGTAACAATTGTGCTTGTAATCATTGTGAACAGTTCAGTTATCAATAAAACAATGTTATTTGATCCCAATGTTTGTTTGGTTGTGTTTTACATTTTTCATGTTTTAACTTTTGTTCGATTTTAAACTCTACATCGCTTTCTGGAGAGTTATACGCTAACTGGTGCTTAAACGTGCTCAGTTTAATGCAACAAATACTCCGTAACATCAACATATACTCAACATACCTTAAATAACCTTTACATAACTTAGAAATAAATTTTGAAGGCTTTGGAATGGCAAAAACAAGTTAATTCGCTTACAGGGACTAAACTTGACAAACTACGAAAGTATGCCAATTTGAACTGTAACGAACATTCCGGAACATGTCCATAAGTTAAACATACCATAAATATCCTTTACATAGCTTAGAAATAGGCTTTGAGGGGTTTGGTATGCTAAAACAAACTTTTGGGTCATTCAGGGACTAAAAGTGTCAAAAAGTGCACAAATTTGCACTTTCGCGCATAACTTACGTTCTGAATACATCCGGATATCCAAAAATTTATGTAAGCATTATAATATTATGCCTTAGTGTTTGGCATGAGAAAAATCCATTCGTCGCGTCATTTGGATCATTTTTCGCGCTTATGCGAATTCCGTCGTAACTAACCGAACATCGCGATCGTACGGCCAAACGAACCAACGTCCGGCATATTTCTGAGCATTTTTCATGTCCACAATGTTTAGGCATCATGTTAGGGCCTTAAAGTTGGCTTTACGGGCCTTAGAAGTGTCGGAAATGGCTTAAACACGCAACAGGGACCAAAACTGCCAAAACTGAAACTTGTTGTCTGACCAGCACCTCCAGGCGGCCCGCATTAGTTTGGCCTGCACATGGAGGCGGGCCGCGTGGGACTAACAGACCAGATTCAATGTGTGAATCCACTTGCAGTTGGCCTTTCGTTCGTTCAAGGGGCAATGCCCTTTCACCCAATCAAGAGCCAAGGGCCATTTTTAGTAACCACAACATTTTGACAAGTGGACGCTTAGGATCGTGGCACGAAAATCAAGAAACGATCCTAATGGCTTTACTTTTCCTATAAATACCCCCCCCCCTTTTTGCTAAAAACTCACACAATCTGATCAAAATGCTCTAAGTTGATGCCATTGCTTCATACCTGAGCTCTTTGATCTAGATTAGCATTCGGGGACCCTCCGTAAGTATTCTTTCGTTCTTTTATTCGCTTTTCGAGTCCGAAAGTCAACGTTTTGTTGACTTTCTGCATTGACCAGCCTATGGTCAACAAGAAGTTCGTGGAACTTCATAACGTGAGCGTGATCACGATGGTTATAGTCCGTAGTGACTATACCTACTGATTACCACGTTATCTAGGCTCAGTGACGAGTCGTAGTTTCGGCCAAAATGCGCATTCTTGCGTATTTTGTAACCAAACTACTCGTGAGCATCAAAGCCATTTGTTTTGATGCCAAACATGTTTTCTAAACTTAGTTAAGCATGTTCTAACATGCTTAGCTCGTCACTTTTAGTTTAGTGCTTATATAGGGTCGTAAGGTAAGCGATCTAAACCATCGCTTATACTTTCGAACTCGACCCATTTGGTCAATCATTAGGATCCGACCAAACACATTAGGTGACCATAGCTATAACCTTCCGAAGTTATACCTTGTGGTCGCGATGTTAGGCGTTCCGAACGCGTTCTACGCGAACGACGCGTTAGGGTAGCATAGGCTACCTAAACGGGTCGTGATGGGCCGTAAGCACTTAGGTTAAGTTTCAATTTAGTATGTAGGCTTTGTTAAACCATATTACACGAGCCTCCATACTCGTTTGGTTTACGAACCCGCACACTATCTGTTCCTCCGATTTTAGGTCCGGTATATTAACATAGCTACCTATTAGGTGCCGTTTGATATTCCGTGATCTAGCATTGTTTGTTTATTACACAAGAACTCCAAAGCAATCTCAGGTGAGTACACTGAACCCCTCTTTTACTGCTTTCTAAACTGTTTTGGGGTGAAACACATGTGCCTATCTGTTACATTCACGCTTTCCATGTTTTCACATCATATGCCTGCTATGTTGTTAGTACATTATAGTACACGATTTCATTACATTTCATGCTATGTATGCCTATTGTGTGCGTACTTAGTACATTGATTTACATTACATTCCTGTTGCATATGTTTACTCAGCATATGGACACATTGATTTACATGAACATTTCTGTTGCATATGTTTACTCAGCATATGGACACATTGATTTACATGAACATTTCTGTTGCATATGTTTACTCAGCATATGGACACATTGATTTACATGAACATTTCTGCTTCGTATGTTTACTTAGCATACTTAGTATAATTGTTTACATCACATGCCTTCATTTTGTTATGACATTTGGTTTGTTTAACATGGGACAATACATTCATTAACATTGATCACGCCGTTCGTTAGTAGGTAGTGGTACCATAGGAATTGACAACTCCCGTTCCTGAAATCCTGGGTTTGATAGGATTGTAAGGAATGACCGAATTTGATATACATAACTTAGATAAACCATTAATTTGTTTAACGGTTTATCGCCACAGTCTCAAGGCTTGGATGTATGCATATTTCACAATACCGCATAAATGTTAATATCAATAGAGCATGCATTTTTCCACAGAACATAACGTTGATTTAAACCACGTTTTACTTCAACGACTTGTTTTGTGCATTTTACATATGGTTTAAGTTGATACATTTCGCTTACCGTACATGATACATTTTGGGATACACATTACATGATTTACATTGAACATAAACACGTTGACATTGACATACACATTTGGTGGTTTACATTGAACATAGACATTTGACATGGTTTACACAATAACACTTGACAATTGAGTTATACAAGAACAATCTTACATGGTGGATGGTTTGGGTAAATGGTTAGAGTAACGTGGAGTATGTAATATGATGCAAACATGGTGGATACGCCGCTGGTACTTCCTATATATAAATGTTTGTATAATATTACATATCTTAGCGTTATCTAAATCATTTCAGTTTAGACATATAACATTTTATACAAATAACATACTTTTCATAAAACATTGTCTTACAAAACAACTTATCTTATTCAACTCATTTTACTAGGTTATTCATTTAACCTTACGTTTATCTATACATATCATCTGATATTATCGTTTTTAAATGGTTTACAAAGCGAGACAAATTACAAGGTTCATGACTGACTGTTATTAAACATTTCTTTAAAACTCAAGTCATGAATCCCACTTTCACAAAACCTATGTATCTCACAGGCATTTTTATGCTGACGTACCTACTTTCACATGTGTTTTCAGGAGCTTTTCCATAAGATGTTGATCACGATACTAGGGCGGACCTGTGCCTTAGAGACTAAAAATGAAGATAGAACTAGTATAACTATGTTTTGAATTCTGTACTTCCTTTTAAGACAATGTAACACCCGTGTTTGATAAATAAAATGTAACTTTAATTTCCATGGTTGTATAACAATTAATTCTGTCCACAACACTCCCCGACGTTTTCCGCCGCGGTTGCATGTTATACGCGGTCGGGGTGTGACACTCAAAATACTTTGTTTTGTACATTTTTACATTTGGTTTAAGTGAATACATTTTACTTAACATACATAACATTTTTTTACACATACATGACTATGTTTTGGGACTTTTTAAACATATGACAATCGTTTAGACAAGAACATTTGATGGTTGGTTTAAACATGGACTTTATACATTGGTGGTTTGTTTAATGACTTAAGTAACGATATGTGTGTAGTATGATACAAGCATGGTGGATACGCCGCTGGTACTTCCTATATATAAGTGCTTGTATTGTATTACATGTCATAGCGTTATTTAAATCATTTAGTTTGGACTTGTACATTCTTACACAAATAACATATTTTCACAAGGCTTCGTTTTACAAAAACAACTTGTTTTATACAACTTATTTTACTTGGTTATTCTTTAACCATATATAATTCTTTTATTTATACATATCATCTGATTTTATCGCTTTTCAAATGATTTACAAAACAAAACATTTTACAAGGTTCATGACTAACTTTTATTAAACACTTTTCTTAAACTTAAGTCATGAATCCTATTTTCACAAAACCTATGTTACTCACAGGCATTTTAATGCTGACGTACCTATTTTCACATGTGTTTTCAGGAGCTGTTGCTTAGGATGTTGATCGTGACACGCTAGGGTGGACTCGGGCCTTAGTGACATAAAATGGAACTAGACTTAGTTTAATTATGTGATGTACTTTTGTTTTCTTTTTAAGACAATGTAGCATGTAGGTTCTTGTTTTGAACAATGTATTCCACCCTTGGGTGATGAATAAAATATTATTTTAATTACCATGGTTGTGGAACAATAATTCTGTTACAACACTCCCCGACGTTTCCGCCACGATTTGATGTTTTACGTGGTCGGGGTGTGACAATCATGATCTGATCGTACCTCTTGACGACCTTCAAGTCAACGAAACGCTACACTTCGTGGAAAAGCCTGTCGAAATCATGGATCGCTAAACCAAGCAACTCAGACGCTCGCGCATCCCTATCGTGAAAGTCCGATGGTAAGGCAAACGAGGTGCAGAGTTCACTTGGGAACTCGAGAGCGACATAAAGGCTAAGTTCCCGCAGTTGTTTAAATGAAGATCTGAAGCGAGAAATTGGTACGATCATTCATAGTGCTGTGCAGCTTTCAGCCTAATTTCGGGACGAAATTCCCTAAACAAGGGGAGGCTGTAACACCCCGTGTTTTCGAAAGTCAAAGTCAAAGTCAAAGTCAAAGTCCAAGTCAAGTTTGACTTCTTTGACTGTAATTAGTCTATTTTATGTTTATTATTTGTATTATGTGGAGTAAGTGTTGTCATTATCAAAGGAATCGAAGTAATCGAATGTTTAATCGACGCGAAACGCTTTACGACTGTGAATAGTAGGAAGTAACAATGTGATAAAGTCAATCAATCAATAATAATCAAGCTAATCGAATCATCAATCAAAACTCGAAACTCGAATTATGCGAATTTGGTGTTATTGTACGTGTGTGTGTGCCTTATGTGTTACTTGTGCGTGTTTACTTTATGTTATGTGTGGTGATCAATCGAATCAAAACTCGAAACTCAATCGAACTTAATCGAAATCGAATTATGATGAATGGTAGCGAAAGGATAGTGTGAAATATAGATGCTTGTATGTAGATATAGTGGTTGGGATTAATAGTAATTTGAATAGGAAACTCTATCGTACTCGTATCGCCTTCAATCGAAATCGAAATATCAGAAATCGTCGCACCGAACGCCCAAAGCAGGCAGTTGATCGATCAGGCTCCTAGCCGATCGAACAGCCCAGCCGATCGGACGGACTTTCCGATCGAGCAGGCTGTCCGATTGCGATGCCTGGCTGATCGGCCAGCTCTTTCCCCTTTTGGAAGCCTATAAATAGGCCTGTCATTGTCATTCTTTCCACTTTTGGAAACTCTCTGACCGACCAGCTCGTGCACTCCTTCTTTTCTCAGATTTCTCTCAATCCCGGTAAGATTTCATCCTAAATCTAGTATGATTTTGATCTATACACACTCCTACACCTTTCTATCTTTCAAATCTTGGTTTCTAACCGTGAAATCATCAAGATCTAAGTATTCTAGGATGATGTCATCATGGTATTCTTCAAGAACATCATGTTTTGACCTCAACCCACCAAGAATCACTTGGATCTAGCCGATTTCCACACAAACAAACTAAGATCCATCACAGATCTGAACATCTATATGGTGTGAAGGATTGAAAGGAGGAATTTCCAACTTTCTTTCAACTCTGTTACACTCAATGCCTTCAAACCGGTAGAAACGAAGCTTGAGCTAACTCACTAATTATTCTAATGTTTGTGTGGTTCAAGATTCGGATTCTATCTACGAGGTTCACCGATTTCAGGTTAAATGTTAAACTACCATTCCGAACCGTTCACCGGCCGGACTTGGGTGATTCCTGTCCGAGCAGAGGAAACAAGTAAGAACGAAGGTGCCATGGTTCAGCTCGTTGTCAAAATACCTCGATATAACGTCAAACAATCAGAACAGCCAAGTGTTAGACGAACAGGCCGACCAGGTCAGGATGCTGACCGATCGAACATGCTGTTCGAACGAACAGCCCAACCGATCGGACATGTCAGCCGATCGACCAGTCCAGCCGATCGGCTAGCATATGGCCCCACACTTTGACAATTTCATGAAGTATGGTATTGAACGAAGTAATGTTCGATCGAACGACTGTTTGATAACATTACTCTTCGGATCGTGAGATACTATGCTTCAACACTTAATCGATTTTCAACTCGTTCAACGTATTGGAGTGCCACCCGTTCGAACATGCCGTCCGATCAGGTGACATCCCACTGAGGACCCATTTCTGAAGTTCCTAACCGATCAGTTAAGCCGGCCGATCGAACAGGCCGTTCGATCGATCGACCTGAAAGGTAAGGACACTTCAGTGTTCTCAAATACTACAACGAAAACGTTAAAAGGACAAGCCATCACACACAAACACATCCTACTCAAAGGAATAAACAATCCACTCGAACAGTCCAACCGATCAAGCCTACCGGCCGATCGAACAGGCTGTCCGAACGGACTGTCTAACCGAACGAACAACCCATTCGATCGAACCTACAGTTCGATCGACCAGGCTGTTCGACCCATCATCACTTGTTTCCATTTTTACGCGTTACTCATCGTTATGCTATCGAACTATTCAGGCTAACCCTACTCTCAAGCTCTCCCTTCAATCCATCAATCAATCGCTGTGAGTATACTCGAACCCTTTTTGCTTTAGCACTTTTGGGTGTTACATACGTTACTTATCTAAATCACAATCGAACACACTACTCACTTACTTTAAACGCTAACCGTTATGCATGTATTAAGTGACTAAATGAATGCTTGTTGTTATGTTTACACATGGAATGTTGTCTACCTGCCTTAACGACGTAGTACTATAGTTTGGACTCAGCACCCGTTCACACGGGGGTTGTTAAGGACAATTACTTGCATGGATTACGGTGGTAATCATGTATTGCGAACTGCCTCGGGCAGTCAACCCGCAGTCATTGGTATCGATAGATCCATGTCGATAATTAACATGCTTCGTTTTCCTCTGTGTACGTGCTGGTTATGCGTAAACTGTTTCGAACTCTATATGCTATTATCAAACTTGTATGCTCACCTTTACATTATATGTATTGACTTTATTTTAACGTATGTGACAGGTGTTTAAGATGTTTACTTTCTAGGGAAGCGAGGCTAGAAAAAAGCTCTAGAGCCCCCCAACAAATAGTTATCTGTAGCGGTCAAGCTAGGGGTCTTTAGATGCAAACAAACAATATTTATTATTATATTTGAATCTGAGTTGTCGAAACAGAGTATTTGGCTAGTTGTATTCTGTAATAATTTGTTTTACTGTTTGGGATACGGTATGGGATGTATTATTTAAACTAAATGGTAATGATAGTTGTTGTGGAAACTTCTGGACAATCTGTTTCGCTCAGTGCCATGCCCCGATGATTCCGCCATCGGTTGGGGTGTTACAAGTCAGATGTGAGTGATCAGGATACATCACTTGATAAGATGAAAGGAGTAGAAATTCCTATTGAGAATTACATTCTGTGTGATCCTCCTACTCCTACTGTGCAACCTGTTGTGAAGCAAGTGATAGATCCTGTCAAGGATGTCCAGGAATCTGTGTCTGTCGTTAAGAGTAATAATGTGTTGTATACTTTGGTCGGTGATGCTAATATTTATTTGGACAAAGATTTTCCAATTAAAAATGTCAATCCATCATTGATTGATAAAGTTTTTGAACATAACACAAGCAAATTTTTGGGAAAGACTATCCCGGGAGTTTGTTGATGCATATTTTGGTGTCTGTAACTTGTCTTTATTAACGATGTATTTGTACAGTCTTTTATTATCGAGTCTGTATTTCCGTCCGTCGACTAAGTCGGATATCCTCCTATCCTACTTGGGTCCGACAGTTTGTCTCATTGCTTTGTAATGTTATATGAACTATGCATGTTGCATATGGTAGTAGATTATGTTTGTTTGTGTGTTTATACATGTCTGCTGCAAACTGTCACAGTTTGCAGCATAACAAGTTTTGTAGCCCTCGACGACAGTTTGCAGCATAACAAGTTTTGCAGCCCTCGACGAAACACCTATGTTTCGTCGAGTACATGTATGACGAAACTCCCTTGGGTGGTCAATTCAAGTTTCGCCATGAACAGTGACGAAACACCTAGTGTTTCGTCGACTTTGGTGTTTCGTCAAGCCCACTTCAGTGTTTCGTCAACACTTGGGCTGGGTTGCCTATATTGTGTGTATGTGTTTGATACCTGTTCTCATCCGTTTTAATCAATAGACTTGAATCTTTGGTTACTTCGTGTTGTTACTTTCTGTGTTTGGTTTGGCATTGTCACGGGGATTCCGCACTCGTGACCGTGTTTGATATAAACAAGGGATTAGTTTTAAAATCGATCCTCTGAAAATCGGGACCTACAGGATCCTCAAGTGTAGCATGGATCACGGATCCTCAGTTCAGTTTGAATTAAGGATCCTCAGGAGATGCTGCGGGAATAAGGATCCAGGATCCTCATTATTATTCTAACTTAACAATTGTTCCCATCACCTTTGGCTTGTTTTGCAGGTATGTTTCGAAGAAGACTTATTCCATGCGAGATTCCAGGGGAATATGCTCTACTTTTTTAACATGTGCATGAGCTAGTTACCATTGGTGGTGATCGTGGGTGATGGGCAGATTTTTCGGATAGTTAGTTAGGATATTTTTAGCAAAGATTAAAGGGGTATTGAGCTTATTTTTAGAAACACTTTTGCACCTGGTGTACGTACAATACTTCTGCTATTCTCTCTCGAACAAACACACACTATAACCTTACTGAGAGTTTTAATTCAAACATTGTGTGTATGTGTTTGATACCTGTTCTCATCCGTTTTAATCAATAGACTTGAATCTTTGGTTACTTCGTGTTGTTACTTTCTGTGTTTGGTTTGGCATTGTCACGGGGATTCCGCACTCGTGACCGTGTTTGATATAAACAAGGGATTAGTTTTAAAATCGATCCTCCGAAAATCAGGACCTACACGATCCTCAAGTGTAGCATGGATCACGGATCCTCAGTTCAGTTTGAATTAAGGATCCTCAGGAGATGCTGCGGGAATAAGGATCCAGGATCCTCATTATTATTCTAACTTAACAATTGTTTCCATCACCTTTGGCTTGTTTTGCAGGTATGTTTCGAAGAAGACTTATTCCATGCGAGATTCCAGGGGAATATGCTCTACTTTTTTAACATGTGCATGAGCTAGTTACCATTGGTGGTGATCGTGGGTGATGGGCAGATTTTTCGGATAGTTAGTTAGGATATTTTTAGCAAAGATTAAAGGGGTATTAGGCTTATTTTTAGAAACACTTTTGCACCTGGTGTACGTACAATACTTCTGCTATTCTCTCTCGAACAAACACACACTAGAACTCATTGTATCAAGCTCAATACTTCCAAAGTTGTAAACTTGTTTATCCAATATACTTGATAGTGATAGTTTTCACTATCCGAGGTTTTTTGTGCCGGAGATCATATCTTGATCAAGGGCTTTTTCCTCGTATAAATTCTTGTATCCCACATTCATTTTATTCATACATTTGTCCATTAATTCAAGCATCACACCTCACAAAATCGGATTTGGTTGTATTATCCTTGTGTGATTTTTGACCAAAACACTTCATATCTGCATCCACGAAGAATCCATGACTGACGAAGAACCAAAAGACGAAGAATCTCCCTGCCGAAGAACATTCTTCGTTGGTTTTGTTTGAGACGAAGACTCTCAGGGACGAACAATCTCAGGGACGAACAATACCCCCTGCGAAGAACTTTCTGTGACGAAGAACTGTTTGGCGAAGACTCTCCCTAGCGAAGAACTCCCATCCACGAACATCCCCTGCGAAGAACTTCATCCAACAAAGAATGGTAGACAAAGAATCATGTGTGCCGAAGACCCAGCCTTGGCGAAGAATCATCTGCCGAAAAACCCCATAGACCGAAGAACCACCTGCGAAGAATCCTCCATTCTTCGCGGGGTTCCTATCCAGCTCCTCCCATGTCGATCACGGAAAATCCATTTTTACTGATTCTCTTGTGGCTGTTGCTGGTATTATTGCCCAAGAAGTTGCTGATGATGTTCGTATGATTGATACCCTGATGAAGCAGAACATGGTATTACAATCAACTCCACTGGTATCTCACTTTACTAAGAGATGACCGATGAAGCTTTGAAAAGCTTCAAGAGAGAGAATGCAAATCTTTAGGGTCTGCTGATTGCATGTTTCATGAAGATTGAGAAGGGTTCGTCAAGGATTATACATCTCACGAAGACTCAATGTTCGTCCAGGATTGGGTTACGAAGAGAGAAAGGGTTTTGGAGGTCTGTGTATCGAAGAGAAAGAGGATGAGGTCAGATGATGTTTATTAGCGGTTGTATAAGATTCTGATGTTTCTTCGCAGAGAGAGAAAGAGAGACTTTGGTCGATGTTTGCGGCTGAGAAAATTGTTACAGCTGGGTTGTCTAGGTTTGAGGAGCATGGGCTTGATTATTAATTGGGCCGTATGAATTCTTTTCAACCATAAGAATCACTAAAGGGGTGTTTGTTTTTTCTTCAAACATCTTCAAGGGGGCTGATGTCTGTGTTGGGATTGAACCCTATCAGAGGAACAGATAATAAGAGCCAAAACAAGATCACAACAGTGGATTCATAATAAGCAGCAGTTTACCACAGGCATTCCCCTTGAAAGTGGTTATAACATCTGATGTCCTCTATCCTCTATTCCCATACAAGTGCTGCTACCCTTTAAACTGCTGATAAAGCCCTGAAGAAGTAAACACTGCTGGTTTAATCTACTGATGACAAAGCACCCTGCCCACTCAATGACTGATCAACTTTGAGAAAAGCACTGATGGAAGAAGATAGCAGTAGTTTAGTGTGTCACTTGTATTGTATAAGTCAGTGGTTAAGATTAGCAGTGTTTGTATAGGAACAGTGGTTATAGGTTGTTAGGCTGTTAGACGTCGCTTTCATGCTGACGTCAGCTGAGATGCTTCAGTGGTTTGGTTTGCCTATAAATGGAGCAGTACCCTGTACGATTACATTTGATTGACTGAGTGGGTTCTTCTCCTCATGTCTAATCCTTTCAACTTGTGCAATCAACCATGGAGTATCAGGCTGAGGGGGAGTTTAGTTTGTAAGCATGCTTTGTAATCTATTGATTTACTTTGTAATCTTTCGACTGATGCAAATCATGTGTTTCTCAAATCTTACAAAGTTTGTTTTCATTTCCGCTGCATTTAAATCTTCATTCATATCTTTTGATCAGTTCAATTTTTACAAACAAACACAATCATGACAGCCTCAGATCCTAACAATTGGTATCAGAGCGCGGACAGTCAAATTTGATCTAATAATCAATTTGACATAACAGTTCAGCTCAAAATTCATTTATACTAAGGTTGATTGTATTTTGTTGAAAAACAGGGTAACAAGTAAGGATGTTTAAAGCTGCTACTCAAAAACTCTTTAAAACAACCAAGATGTCATAAGACGCACAAACTTCACATAACAAGTCATATCATGCATAAGACACCTATAGTGCTCAGATCTGAAAATATGACTATGGTATAATTATTTACAAAATTGATTTCAAGTGTTGAAATGTAGTTTGTGTTGCTTCCATCATGTTTAATACTAAGGTGTGAACCTCTTATCAACAAAAACCTAGTTTCATAAAACATTAGTGTTTTTGTTAACATAAAAGGAGGGAAATTAAAACTTTAGTTATTAAATCTTATGTGTTGAAAAACAGGTTGAGAATCCTGTTAAAAAGGATCAAATCAACTCTATTAAGAACATATCAAGAAAATCAGATGAAAAACAGACTACATCATATGTGATGTGAGATTTGACATAAGTACTGTAAAAACGTCCAAGTCTCTCCAAACATTGTTGTAAAATGATTCTGGTATGAGTATTTCTTCAATAACAACCTCCCAGTAAATATTCTGGTACTTATGAATGGGAAGGGTAAGAAGGGAAGAAGAAAAATAACAAACTCAAAAGTGTGTTTATCTCAAAACTTTTGAAGTCAAAAGAAAAGAGTATAAATATAAAACATTTAAGAGTCCAAAGTTGGGTAAACAATGGTTATCAAGCAATTATGTGCATTTATTGATTCAGGGAAGTTCAGGTAACATTTGTATCACCAATGATGAAACTGATAAGAGGACTAGACAAATATTTCACAAATATTTCAGAATCCTCACATGTCTCCTCTTTTTGCAATCAATTGACAAGGAAATGGTCTCAAACAGTGGTTATTACAATGTATTTCAAATCATTGACCATATTCCTAAAACTTGAGAATGATGTGACTATGAGTTTTAATTGGAAAATATACCAGAACCCTTTTTTATGTTGTTTTCAGAATAACTTTTAATTAATTTTTTTCTTGAAAAGGTTTTTCTCAATAAAATAGGATATATTATTCTTTGTTTTTTTGAATAATATATTTTGTACTTTTACTTGTTTTTCATAGTAAAAGTATCAATCTCCTGTCAGGATATAGAACCTCTATTTCCATTGGAGATATTATCCTTAAAAACAGATCAAAAGGAAAAGGTACTAGTGCCAAGGTCATATCAACCACAAGTTTGTTTTATCACAGATCAAAAATTGATTGTTAACAGATTTTGAACTACTGAGATACTCATGTTCTAATTCAATTAATTAGACACAAAATGAGTAACCTTAGTAAAAACGTTTTCATCATCTGGGATACTTGACCACTGTCAGGAATTTATAAAAGCTTCAAAACTTGTAGAAAACATGTGGTAAAACCTAGAACATAAATCCCTGGAAAAACTGCTGACAAATTAAACTTGATAATTTGCATCTAAAATGTAATTTGTTAAGTATAGCATTTCTGCAGATGTATATTAATAGATGTTGGACATGATATTGTGTTTACACAAGACAAAATCAATTCCCACATCTAAACAAGCAGATGCTCAAATTTTATTTGTCAAAAGTTCAAACACTGTTGCACTAACAGTTGCTGACTTAATGGTCTTTCAAATCCTTACCTTTTCTTTACCCTTAACTACTGTTGTGCTCAAACATCTGCTTTCTAAAGTCTGTCCACTGCTGAAAGTCAACCCCTGCTCTCTCATATTCTTGATAAGCAATGTTGTTCAAAATCAGTGTTCAATCCACTGATATGCTATCCACTGATAGTAAAAATCACCTACTGTTTCATTTGTTACCATTGTAACTACTGATGGTTGATCCATGAGTGGCTCTCAAAACAACTGTCCACCATTATTTAATCTTTCATCAGGGCTTGGCAGGTGTTCAGTTTTTAGCCATCGGATCGTTGTAACCGCTGCCACATCAGCATTCACTTTTTCCTTAAATAAAACCCTGACCAAAACCCCAAACAGGGTTTCACTGTCGAATTGAATTCCAAAAATTCTCTTCTCAAAACAGTTTCCCACTCTTCATCACAAATCATTCTTTGATCTTCTTCATCAAAATGACGAAATCAAAATCAAAATCATCTTCATCCTCAGCTCCCAAAGACGCCACTCAAATGGTTGCTGAACCCATTGAAATCCCATGCAAATCCCCTCACAATTACTTGGGTCTACTCACAAAACCCACTACCACCAACACTTTCGATCCCATCATCGACACCTTATCTGCATCAAAGTACAAAACTTTGCTAATAGCAGATGCTTCCATTTACCAACAAACCCAGAGAGAGTTCTGGAAAAATGCTGCCATTGAAAAACAAGAAGACATTGTCATAGCCATCAACTCCTCTATACAGGGTAAAGCGATTCAAATTACTCCACAATCAATCTCAGAAGTCTTTAAACTCGATGATCACAAAGGTAAAACTTCTTTTTCTAAAACCGAGTTGAGAACTGATTTCTTGAAAAGGGGGTATGCAGAACAACCAAAAAGAGATACCTTACAAAAAGGCTATTTCCCTTCTGCACCTAGGTTTTTATTTCACACTCTTTTGATGTGTGTTTCAAATAAAACAACTGCTTTTAACGAAATACCATTAAAGATTCAATGCCTGGGTTATGCTATTTTAAACAATGAAAATTTTAACTATTCCCAGGAGATCTTTAATGACTTGGTAAAAAATGTTGACAGCAAATCATTTATGCTCTTTCCAAGATTTCTAAGTTACTATTTCAAACAAAAATTTGGAAATGAAAATGAAAATTTGCTCAAACAAGGTGTTTATTTTCAAATAAACGGTTTAACACCTGAAACATTCTCTATAATGTTAACACCTTTAAAAACAAAAGCAGAGGTACCTGAGCAGAATTTAGCAGATAACACTGCTCCTCAGGTATCGGCTGCTGAGCCCACTGCTCCAGGTGATCATAGCAGCACAACCACTGCTTTGAAACCCACACCTGCCATTACCAAAAAGACCAAAAAGAAAACATCCAGAAAGCCCCCCAAACCCAAAACAAAGGCACCTCTGGAAGATGAGATCCCAAAGCCACTTGCAGTGACAACACAAATGTCACATATAACCACTGCTGCTACTTCCTCACAGCAGATGGAAGAAAGATCTCCACCTTTGCCTCGAACTCCTCTTGCATCCTCACAAAAGGATCAGGTTGTAAACACAGGGACCCCACAATATGAAGCTCTGGACCCAATTGGATCCATCTTCCTCAGTCCTGATCCCAAGGACATGTCTCTTTCAACACCCATATCTTCACCCCTTTCATTACCACAAACAATATTACCCTTGTTGCATGCAGTTGATGTAGTTCAGACACAAACTAGTTCCTCTCAATCACCTTTCACTAAGAGTACACTCCCACAAGTGACTGGGTCTGATACTTATACCTCTGCTATCCTAGCAACAATTGAGGATGTTACACTGCAGGGATTACAAGTAATTCCTGATAGTAGTTCAAGTGGAGCAGCCACTACAAATGTTGAACCCACTAGTTTAGATTTGGACAGTGGTTACATTCATAAGACTCCCTTGAAGGCAATTCCTTCCATAGCACCTCTGAGAACCACCAGTGATTTGTTATGCCCACTGGTACCTTTAAAAGGCTATCAAGTGCTGAAGGAAGAAGACCCTAGTACCAAGAACAAGGGGCATCAATGAATGACTTTTGGGATTCATTTCCTAAGTCACACATTGGTACAACCACTGCTGGTGGGGAATCAGATGATCCCATTAACTGGGGTGATGATTTAAAATATCAGGAATTAACGGGCAGAGTTGAAAATCTTGAAACATCAGTTGCTGATATAAAGGATATGCTGCAACAGCTGTTAAAAGCTCAAAAAGCACAATCCACTGCTGTTCTGGCTCAAACACCTGCACATCCTGCACCTGCTGCAAATGAGCTATGGAGTGTATTCAAACCCCTGCTTGAAAAACAAAAACAAATGACTGATCAGCAGCATGCAATAGATGTACAAATGCTGACAAACATGGTGGAGTCAAGATTTAAAGATACTCAAGCAGATATCAAAGCTATCAAGGCTCACATACAAAGCACCTCTGGAAAGGTTCCTCCAACTGTCCTCTTCATGAATAACCCCTTTCCAGATAATGCCAAAAAGGGGGAGAAAATCAAGTGGAAGAAGAAGGGAATTGAGGATGGTGTTTATATTGAACCAGAAAAAGATAGCCAGACTAAAGCTGCCATATCAACACACACCACTTTATCACACACCACCACAACCACTCCCCTACTACCATCATCATCTATTATCACATCTCCACCATCAAAACCAAACTCACCACCATTACCTCCTGCCATAAAGCAGAAGACAACAGATGTTACAACATCTGTCGTAATGACAACAGTGGTTGAAACACCAGTTGCTTCAACACCTGTTAGTCAGACACTTTCCACCACTCAAACCACTACCACTTCAAACACATCATCAACTACCAAATCACCACCTGCTCAAAAGCAGAAGACAACTACTGACACATAAGTAGTTGTAATGACAACAGAGGTTGAAACACCAGTTGTTTCAACAGTTGTTAGTCAACCATCTACCACTGCTCTCACCATTCCTACATCACAACCAAAATTCCCTTCACCCATAAAGCTTTACACAAGAAAAAGGAAAACAAATCAACCAAATGAGGACAAATATGATCCTATTGCTGCAAAATATCCACTGGAACTGGAAGCTGTAGAAAATGAGATGAGACAATTCTACACCGAGGATGATCCTTCAAAAAGAAGATTTCCTTCCCTCATAGGCTTCATAGTCCTAGAAAATGTGGATGAATATCTCCAGATCAAAGCAAGGCAGGCTAAGATAAGAGCCAAACTTGAAAGTGAAGATCAAAGTGACAAAGCCATTTCTGAAAAAAATGGAATTTTTGCTCACTAAAGTCAAACAGATGGAAGTCTATGCACAAGATCTGAGCAAAGAAATGTCAACTTTACCACCCAAAGCAGATCTACGAAAAGAAATGAGAAAAGAATATCTTGCATACATCATGAAAGAAAAATTCTATCCAGCTGAAGAAAAACAATTTGAAGAATGGCCAATAGTTGTTTTAAAGCATGAGGCAAACAGAATTGATAGAATCAAAAATGATCTAAGCAAGAAGAGGACAGCTCCAAACTGGAGCAAATACAAAAAGTTCATTGCTGACCTTACGTCTGAATACAAAAGAAAGAAGCGGGAACTAGTAGATGCAAAAGTTGATATTGCTAAAGCCATAGCAAAATGGACAAAGCAGTATACAGATGAGGCTTATGAAAGGCTGAAAAGAAGAAAAATGACAGACCCTAATTCAACAAAGAAGTTTGAACACAAAGAGCCAAAACAGCTGACTGTTGTAGAAGAAAAGGAAAAGGAAGTTGATTACTTTGAAGAAGCCATCAAGAAAATGGCTTTAGATAAAGACAGATCTGCAAAGCTTCAAGACCTTGCCAGAAAGGTTTTAAACCAACCATCATCACCTAACACATCAGCAGAAATATCAGACATTGAGCTAGAGCAACAAAAGAGACAAGAGCAGATTGACAAAGAAGTTGCAGAAGATATAGCTACAGCAAATGATGTCATAAAAATGGCTTTCCAACAAATGTCTGAAAATTCTGAGTTAACAAAAGCTCAGGATACTGCTTCACAAATATTTACAAGGCCAAATTCTCCCAACTCATCAGTTAATAAATCTCTCCCAAGAAACCCATTGGGTTCAAAAGTAATAAAATGGATATCTGATAAAAAGACCCATGTATTGACCCTGTTCAGATCCAATGTGAAGTGAAGTACATATCAAGGAAACAAGCACTAGGCCTTGGTGTTGAAGATCTACAGGATCTCCTTGAACTTACACTGTGCAGGGATGAGGATAACACAAGTTCCAAGGACTTTGAAGCGGAATTTAAAAGACAAGCTAAGGAACTTCTGATGAGACAATAAAGATCCAGAATAAAGAAGGGTTTTGGCATTATCTGTTCCAGGGGGAGATTGTTGGGATTGAACCCTATCAGAGGAACAGATAATAAGAGCCAAAACCGGATCACAACAGTGGATTCATAATAAGCAGCAGTTTACCACAGGCATTCCCCTTGAAAGTGGTTATAACATCTGATGTCCTCCATCCTCTATTCCCATACAACTGCTACTACCCTTTAAACTGCTGATAAAGCCCTGAAGAAGTAAACACTGCTGGTTTAATCTACTGATGACAAAGCACTGCCCACTCAATAACTGATCAACTTTGAGAAAAGCACTGATGGAAGAAGATAGCAGTAGTTTAGTGTGTCACTTGTATTGTATAAGTCAGTGGTTAAGATTTGCAGTGTTTGTATAGGAACAGTGGTTACAGGTTGTTAGGCTGTTAGACGTCGCTTTCATGGTGACGTCAGCTGAGATGCTTCAGTGGTTTGGTTTGCCTACAAATGGAGCAGTACCCTGTACTGTTACATTTGATTAACTGAGTGAGTTCTTCTCCTCATGTCTAATCCTTTCATCTTGTGCAATCAACCATGGAGTATCAGGCTGAGGGGGAGTTTAGTTTGTAAGCATGCTTTGTAATCTATTGATTTACTTTGTAATCTTTCGACTTATGCAAATCATGTGTTTCTCAAATATATTTCTCTCTTTGATTGTGTTTACAAAGTTTGTTTTCATTTCCACTGCATTTAAATCTTCATTCATATCTTTTGATCAGTTCAATTTTTACAAACAAACACAATCATGACAGCCTCAGATCCTAACAGTCTGCAGGCGCGCAGACGTTACCCTTGAAGAATGTTTGTTTTTTTGTTTAAAAAGATCCGAACTCAGCTTTTTTTCATCTTAAAAAATAAGCTATGGACCCCTTTCTTAAAACATCTTCACACCTCCCTCTTCTCCTCCCTCAAACATCATCCCCTCCCTCCGCCGCTCCTCCTCCTTCTCCGACCTCCCTCTTCTCCTCCGGCGACCTCCCTTTTTTCCTCCGGCGACCTACCTCCTTCTCCGGCGACCTCCCTCCTTCTTCGGTGACCAGCTCCTTCTCCGACCTCCCTCTTCTCCTTCGTTGGATCGAAGCGGAATGTGAATGTTTTGTGATTGTTTGATGCGCTTCAGACCGGTATCAACTTATAAAAATAAACAGTCTTATATTTTCAGCTTGCAGATCTTCAGACTACATCTTCAGTTGCAGACATAAAAAATAGATGAAATCAGCTTGCAGACAATTTATGTCTGCAAAAACAAACAGCACCTAAAAGATGGTTTTTTGGTTTAGGCCTATGCACTAAATGGGCTAGCTATCACACTCACAAAATTCCGTTCACATTGTTAGCGGATCAAATATTTCACAGATTGAATTATGAGGCCAGGTTATTCGGTAGTTGGGCTTCTTTTACTATTGTCACTAGTTTGGGCTTGCATTAATTTTGTTGAAGTGGGATTTAATATTGGAGCTTGATCCAACAAGCAGTTATTTTCGTAGGCATTGGAACAAATGTTTTAGATGAGACATGGAGTCGTGGACCCGTCTCTATTCGTGAGTTGCAAAGTGGGGTCGGGTGTTCGTGAAGCTTATTTGAATTAAGCCTTTAACGTCAGATTCGTACGGGTTTGGGAGCGCGCGGGATGATGAGGCATATGATGAAAACATGATTTTTTTTTACGTGGGGTAGTCACGGTTACCGGTGCAAATGTTGAATTTTTTTACGTGGGGTAGTCACGGTTACCGGTGCAAATGTTAAAATTGGTGATGTGACTATTATGGGCCAAAAACTGTATATTTTTCTTCCGCACGTGAAAATTTGTTTTGTTATCGGTGTTCGTAAATGTTCAAAAGAATTTTGTTTATTGTCATATTCTCGCATTTGGTAACGATTGAAGAAACCTAGAGAGCCAAGACCGGTCCTAACGAGTTCACAATGTCGAAGAGTTTTGCCTATGATGGAAGTTTTCGGATTAGGTGTTAGCAGAACTTTGGGGGGATACAAGTTGGATCCTACGGGGCTAGGGGACTTTCGCTATCAACTAGAATATGCAAAGAAGAAAGTCGCTTTCGTGATTTTTAGAAAAACTGAGAACATTTGAAAGATTCTGCTCCGTGGAGAGAATCTGTTCAGTGAAGTTGACGACAGTTCCACTAAGAGGAGGGAATTTGTTAAGGTTTAGAGATTTTACCAAAGAAATGGGGGGATAAAAATTTTCATATGTTTTGGAATTTATTCGGTAAATTTCTAAACGCAATCACAGGTGGTGGAGTTTGTGATTTTCTGGTGATACCAAAGGTTCTGCGTGGAATGTTTTGCACAGACACATATTTGAGGATTTTAATTAATTCTCCAGCCAGCGTGAAGGGTTTTGGACAGAAACATACAGGTATCTAAAGTCTACAGTAGTTTCAAAACGCTGTTCACTGAAGACCTGGGGGATCTTTATGAGATTTTACAGGGATCTGGGTGTAATTCAATTCGTTGAGTTCGCAAACGATGTACTTGGTCAAGCTGACATCCTGAGTACTGATGCTGAAGATCCGTAGTGCATTACGTGGTCAACTTCACAAAGGCGAGACAATGAGATCTGGATGTAGTTCAACTAAGCATGCTGGTTGAGCTTGCAAGTGATATACTCGGTCTAGCTGACTTCCTGAGTGTTGATGCTGATGATCAAAGTGCATTACTTGGTCGATTCCACAATGATGGTTTACAGAAGACAGTTCACCAGAAAACTCTACCAATGTAGTATGCTTGAATGAAATGGAGTTCTTATGACAAGATCAAGACTTGATGCAGTTTTTAAAGAATGGAACCCTTATCAAATGCCGGTTGGAGTATTGGAAGATCAATGGATGATCGGTCAATTTAGCCTTGCGAGGAGATTGCACAACACCCAACACGGATACGCGTACTTTGAGGGGGAAATATTATACAAGAAGCTTCAAGGGTTTAATATTGCTTTGAAGACTCAAGTCAAGATACTACTTACCTGGATCATCGGTCAAAGGGGAATTTGTTAACACAGAGAAGACAACCTCAACAAATACTTTACTGAAGATCGATTGCAGTTGCATTTTCAGCATTCAACAGCAACGGACAAGGGGGAATTTGTTGGTGCAGTTTTTATGTCCGATACTGTTTGAATAGATTAGATTTATTTTATGCTGATTATGTAATAGTTAGTGAAACGGTTAAACGAACGTGTATTGACCCGCTCGTTTGAAGTGGTCAAACGAGAGGGTTATATGCTTGACCGTGTGTGTTTGCAAGTGAAGTGGGTGTGGCTATACATACCACCCCTTGGTTCATTTGCATGTGATGAAGGTTTTAGACTTGGGGGAGAGATCACCACTTGGTCTCTCCCCGGTTGTATGCTCCTTTGGTATTGGTTCGGCTTAGCTTGTAATCGGGCCGCTTTGTAACGTTATGCTACCGAATTTATACAAGGAAGTTGTTTCCGTCTCTAATCTCTCCCGTCTTGAACATAATCACACACTAATCACGGGTTTCGGTCCGGAATCACGAACTTACAAGTTATTATTATCATAGTAAACTTATTATGTAACTCCATATTTACAATACTAGATAAGATTAATTATATTTATAAAAATGATATACTCGTTTTGATTTGTGAGCTTAAGTAAATCCCTCTATCCTAGATGATTCCAAATCCTATGAAATGCGGGTCTAGGAGTATGTTAGTTTGCCGTTAAAAAGGCATTAAACAATAGACCAGGTGCATATATACAAACTTTAATAGGCAAACAGCAACCTCAATAAAAAAAAGGAAAGAAAAAAAAAACCCTTCAATTCATCGAAGAAGTAGAAACTCAAGGTGGCATATAGCTTCACCAAATTGTAAAGTTGATTACATCAGTATAGTACATTGACCACACCGACAGCACTAAGTATAGCTAATGCCATGTAGAATCAGACTTAATTTCTGCTAGCATCAGCTATCGGTCACATCACCATAAAATGATCATAGTAGACTGATATTGTTAGGGTTTGTTCTTTGCAATTGGGTTGTATGCAGAACCCTTAAATCTTTGTTTTCTTTTCTGTTTGGCTGAAGTTGCAGGGTTTGCATGATGAATACCGAAAGCAGTGAACTGCCAGTTGATTGGGACTTTGATTTGGCTAATATTGATTTCGAGAGCTTCTTTGAAGACCAATTCGTGACTGATGCTTTGAATGATTCTAGGTAAATTCTTGATTATTTTTTATTTTATTTATTTTATTCTTATTTTGAACAGGCATTCAATGTCTTTCATGATTTAACTTTTTGCATATTTGAGCAATTAAGATCGGATCGTTTTCACAAGGTCTTTTGGTAATAATGTCTGAATGGGATTTTTTGTTTAAATTTAATTTTCATTATTTTCCGATACTTTTTGATTATATAAATCTCCATAGTTTTTTTATGTTTTCAAGAGGTCAATCAATAACCTTAATTTCTTGATGAGGTTATTGAATTGCCTTTCTTTGAATAGAAAATTTTCCAAATGTTGTCATTTCACCAAAAAAAAAAAAATGATTATATTTGTACATATGATTGAGGTGTTTGCTTTTAGAGTTTTAGCACATCTATGTGTCTTCAAGAACCGAGCTATTCTTACGTCAGTTTGCATAAGTTTTTTGTTATGTAGGCTTTTACAGTATTTCATTTGCTCACTCCAACTCTCTTTATTACAATGGCTATGCCATTTTTATTATAAGTAATTAGTATTATCATAATTAGTTTATTTAGTATTACACGGGTTGAATAAATAACTATTATTATAAATAAATAGTTTTAAGAAATATGTCATTGTTAATTTGTTGTTTATAATTATTATGAGATTGATAAATAAATAAGTAGGTTAGTATATTGTTACTAATATATAAATGAGTAATACGTAACATTCTTTGAAAACAAGTGTATTACAAAGGTTGAATATATAAAAAAGAAAAATATAAATGATAAACTTTTTTAATTACTTATTACACATGTATTACAAACCCGTGTATTACACCGGTTGACATTTTTTGGAATCGTTAATTAGTTAATTATTAAAAAAGGGTAAAAAAATTAATTATTTATTAAAAAGTTAATTTTTTAGTTGTAATATATAATGAACTCATTGCACTGTATTACAATTAACAACATATTTCAATTATATATATCCATTTCTCATTGTGTTATATTGATACGTTTCATAACATTCATCGAAATCACTATACATCTGATATTATTCTTTCGAGTAAACTTCCGTTTTGCTCCCTGTGGTTTGGTCACTTTAACGGTTTTGCCCCAAACCTTTAAAAATAGCCATTTTACTCCCTGATGTTACGTCTTTTTCTCTAATTTGCTCCACGGGTCTAAGTCCATCCAAAGTCTCTGTTAATTTGAAGGGTATTTTGGTAATATTATATATATATATATATATATATTAAAAAAAGCTATTAATCTCTCTCTCTTTCTCATCTCACCCTCATCTCCTCTCTGCTAACTTCGCTGGAACCCTAACGCCGCCGCCGTCACCTGATGGCTACATCAAACCACCACTCCACCGCCCTACGTTGACCTAAAACGCCGCAACAAAGCTCCGTCTCAACCCCCCCCCCCAAATCGTTGCCCAAAACCTCCGTCCCGAAACCCCCCAAATCGTCTCTCTCTCTCTCTCTCTCTCTCGCTCTCTCGGCCATGAAGGCCCGTTATATGATGACACCGGAAACAAAAAACGAATCGACTAGTGTCGTTTAATCACTAGAACCTTGAAAGATTTTAAGAAAAGAAAGGAAGAAGATGGGGGGGGGTTACCGGAAAAATACGTCACCGGAGAACTCACCACAGTCATCTTCAACCTCATGTTGTCATCAGCATCACCGCCTGACTCACCGTCGAAACCCACAGCCGCCGCCGCCGTGAGCGGCGGCGCCATCGCGCCGTCCATCATTCCTTCTCCTATGTGTCTCTCTCTCTCTGGTCTTCCTTCTCGATCTCCGATTTCTCTCTCTTCGTCTTGTTGCCGGAAGAAACCAGGGTGCGAGTGTGGTGTGTGTGTGCCGGAGACATGAGATGAAGGGGAGGTTGAGGGGTTTAGGTGGGTGTGCGACTGCATAAGATCCGTCGCCGGGATTACAGCTAGTACTGGCTCCGCCGATCGCCGGAATTGCAGGAAAGTCGTGACAGAGGCAGGTGTGAGGTACAACTAGGTTGTGAAGAAGAAAGAGAAAGAAAGCATATGCAGGGAGAGGGAGAGGGAGAGGGAGAGAGGAAAGAGGAAAGAGATTGTGTGTGGATGTTTTTTAATATGAATATATTATATGTAGAATTATTAAATTATCCTTACTCTTATATATAAATTACCAAAATGCCCTCAAATGTAACAGACATTTCTAATGGAGTTAGACCCGTGGAGCAAATTAGAGAAAAAGACGTAACATCAAGGAGTAAAATGGTTATTTTTAAAGGTTTTGAGGCAAAACCTTTAAAGTAACCAAACCACAGGGAGAAAAACGGAAGTTTACTCTATTCTTTCTCTTACTTTTTTATATTTTTGCAACTCATAATATTTCCAAGCAGAAAATGAAAGTTTTAAAAAACCTTTGTAAAATTTAAAAATAATCTATTCATCCCTTCAAGGTTCTTACAGAGTTAATAATATAAGGCATCTTCATACTGTTATATTATATGTAACAACATTACCTAGATAGGGACCTCAAAATTATATGAATTTATCTTAAATCTTAAGTGATCAATATATGCTAAATTATGAGTACTGATATATGATTATTTAAAGAGTTAAGAAGTATTTTCATCACGTCATGAGTACTATTTTAAAATAAGTGTAATACAATGCTCTTAATAATAAATTTCATTGATGAGTATGTATTAAATAAAATAAGTGTAATATCAGTGCTCTTAATAATAAAACTTCATTGATGAATATGTATTAAAAAAAGATTCCGTGATATTGACAATTTATTAATGATTATGTATTAAAAAAAGAATTCGTGATATTGATGCTTTATTTAGACAGATATAATAATTAACTTTAATTAAAAATAATTATCTGAAATTAAGTAGAAGATAAAGACTTTAATTAAAAAGTAACTATCCATAACTAAGTAGAAGATAAAGACGGGAAAAACAAAAAATAGATAAATCCAATGAATGACAGGTGTCGCTCGTTGTTTTATTTTATTATACAGTATAGATTATTATTATTATTATTATTATTATTATTATTATTATTATTATTATTAATATTATTACTATTACTATTACTATTACTATTACTATTAGTAGTACTAGTACTAGTACTATGTTGTTATTATTATTCCTTTATTTGTATTTTTTTCTTGTTGTGTGGGAAGTTGTCAATTTCTCATATTTTGGTTAGGTTAAAAAACATTTCTAATAAGCTTTAATTATGCTAAGGTTTTTTTTTTTTTTTTAAACTGTTGATTTTATTAAACAGAAAAGAGACCAACACATATTTACATGTTTATACGAAATCAAATGCTAACCAATTTACTTATTTTACAGAAAACAATTTTGCCCTTTTTGTACCCAAAGGTAACTAGATACTTTGATATCCGCCATAAGCCTTGCTATATTGATTCTTACTTGCTAAGGTTTTACTTATCTTGTAATAGATCGCTATTCGTGCGAGATATACTGCTTGTGCTTGCTGAATCTATGGTACTAAGATTGTTTAGAAGGGTGTAGTTTATAGACATTCATGACCTTCCCTTGTGGCTTAATAGCTATATTTATTGCTGTTGGCCAAAAGAAGAAAGTTCATTGGTGGTTATTGTAAGAAGAATTGAATTACGTTAAAACATTTTCTTTATATATTGGGAAGGATCCAAATAAAAAAAAAAAAGAAGACACCACAAAAGAAACGATTTGCCATTATAGCTGGGTGTAGAGGCTCTTGTCTTTTGGGAAAAAGACCATGATTCAAATCCTGACATGGGATGTAATTTAGCATTCATTGGTATAGTTTAGATGTAGGAGTAATGTAACATTTGTCATTCAAAAAAATAAAAGAGAGAATTTATTGTAACATGGCAGTATTTGTTGTTTTTTAATACTTCGTTTGCAAACCATTCACTAGTAATGGTAAACAACAAGAGTTATAGCAAACAATGGACATGTCACATGTGAGAAAGTATTTATCAAAAGACAGTCTTGTAGGTTTCTATACAGTTGATTAGTCGTAAATAAGGCCTAGAAGAGTATTAAGTCTGTCACGTCATACATGTTTGTCCCCTATAGGTCATATGGCGGCGTTCTTTTGTCGTTTAGTTGCACCAAAAACAAATATAACTTCTATAAATTATATTTTCTATGCGAGTACTTAATTGTTGTCGCTTGCTTACGCGCACATATTTTCCATATCCTTTTAGTATGCACTTCCACGTGACCCATCATCTTTTGGAATATCCTTAATTGCTTGCTTACGCTTATATATTTTCCATATCCTTTTAGTATGCAACTTCCATGTGACCCATCATCACTACAAAGAATTCTGGCAATGAGTCGCCGCTAATGAGTCGCCGCTAATGAACCATTGCTAATGCTTGTCATGTCGCCGCTAATAGTATTTGTCGCCGCTAATTGCTTTAACTTTTTAGCGACGACTTCTGTTTTTAGCGACAATTTTTGTGGTCGCTAAAGCCATATATGACACGTCAGCAAATATATATGTGAACACTTGTCATCGACATTATATGTCATTGGATCATGAAACACACGTTGCTTGTCTTCTGCTTATGCACATATTTTTTTCCGAATGCTTTTACTATGCACATCCACATGACTTACCATCTTTTGGAATTTCTTAATTGTGAACATAACTTGTCATCTGCAAATATATATTTGTCATTGGATCATGGAACACACTTTGCTTGCGTGTGTGTATTTATGTCTTGTTTAGGTCCCTGTGTGAATTCCCAATGGTAAAGGGAGCAAGACATACCAAAAATAAACTTTAGCCCCTTGTTTTCTTTCATTTGGCCAAGGGACACCAGGGGGCTTTAAAAAAAATTAACTTATGTGGTGTTTAGTGCTAATTCTTGCATATATGTAAAACAATGTGAACATATCAATTAATAGGTTGATTTGAATTTTGTTAAATGTTAATTATTTGTTGTTTTGGTACTAATGTTTCTTTTCGGTTACTTTTATAAGCAAGTTCTGTGTTAACTTGTTTGTTTTCTTGGCTAGTGAGGACACTACGACCATAAATCCAAATAATCCTGGTCTTCCCTTGACGCCGTCTATAACTGGTAGTACAAATTTTGGAGGAGAGTCGCCAATTGCGGTATGCTGATTGATCATCTGTTCATGATTTAGTCATTTATTCAGTTAATGCTTGTAACTGTCGTAATTGTTCAAGCTTCATATTTCTACTTTTGTGTCACATGGATTTATTATAAGAGTTGATTTATCTCTTATAATTGTATGTATCAACATACAAGTTCCTTTTAAAGCGCCATTATTATGGTTAACAAATTGGAAAACATAAATGTTATTGATCTTTTTATTATCAAGTTGGACTGTATCAACAAATAACACTCCATTTTAAAAATTGCTTTTTCAACATAAATAAATACATATTATTTGCCAACTTAAGCAATTTCTTATGAAAGTTATATTATGGCATGAGTACAAATGCAGCCATGCCTAAATCAAAATCAGTTACAGTTACAACAAGCAACGCGGAGCTCCAGTAACTTGATATCAGGAGTGTGGCAACAACAAACTAATATTAATCGCAAATTCTCAGGTAACTTAAAAAGCTGGTAAATTAGACCATGTATATATATGACATTTTTTTTGCACATACTGTTATTTTGGTGGTATACCATGCAAATTGATACCTCTTTCATAGAGTTATGTTTTGATACTTGTTGTTTATGTTCATGTTATGGACTACATCATAAGTAGAGGAAGGGATATTCTTTGACAAATTCAATAACATCGTAGATGTATTATATACACTAGGTATGAACAAAAAGTCCTAGGCCTGAGACTCTTAATACGAAAAAGGCTCATGGTTGTAGGCTAACTTGAGTACTCTCCCAATATTTTTCTAGAGAGCCTGACCGACCTGAGACCTGTTAGACCAATTCATGGGCAAAACCCTACTTAAGACCGACAAGAAAAGCCTGAAGGCCTTTCATAAGAACCGGAAATTGAAAACTTTGATTATTGAAAGAACAAATACAAATAGCCAAACTCGAGATAGGCTTGATCCCCAATTTTTAGGAAAGAACCCAATTTTTTTTATAATAAAACATCGACTGCAAAACTCTTACTAGAACAAAAGATACTGTAGGTCCGGCTAGGAGGATCTAGTCGCCTAATCCTTGTATACAAACCACCCCGGTTGTGCGGAATCCAACCGAGATAGCAAACCGAGATAGAACACGCAAATACACGACACACAATATTCACCGATTAACACCTCTGTATTAATACGTATGAAAGGGTCAGTTACAAAGCAATGTTTACAAATGTATTTTGCAAACTCTCTCAAACTCTCGTGTGTGTGTGTGTTTTCTCTCTCTCTGTGTGTCTGCCATTTTCAGTCTAACTACAGACTATATATAGCAACAGACACTACGAAACTGATAAGACACGGCGAAACAGACTAACATCGGCGAAACAAATGGAACTTGGTCGACGAAATTGAATCAAGTCGACGAAACATGTGTGTTTCGCCGACTTCCTTGCGTTTCGCCAATTATGGGCTTGGGCCCAATTCTCTTTCGTCAAACTGCTTAGCCCATGTCTTGTTTCTGCGATTGTGTTAAGCCCAAGGTCTTGTTTCTTGTCTTGATTCAGCCCAAGGACTAGTTCAAGTCCTTTTAAGCATCTTGGTCCATCATAGTTGATCTTGTACACGACGGAGGAAAGTCGTGGTTAATCCGAATCACGTCACGTCGAGTCGCGTCCACAAACATGTATCAACAAACTCTCCCTTGGACGCTACTCGCGAGATTCGCCTTTCATGCCTTCTATGTCGGAGGATCTTCAAAGTCTTCACGTCTTGAAAGCAGAAAGTGTATCAACAAACTCCCCGTTTCATGTAGGAAGTGTGTTGACAAACTCCCCCTTAACATAAGCTCCCCCTTGAGTTATGCTCGTGAATGACTTGATCTTTAGTACTTGAGATCCTTGTGGTGTTGACGATGGTCAGCGGCAACTCGATCATCTTCATCATTTGAATGCCTTCACGTCGTGTCTTCATTCCGAAGCTTGTCATCGACCATGTTCTCCTTGCCTTTAGCATCTGCACATGCAAGAAATCTAAACGCGTAATGAGAACACCTGCTTGGAATATAGTTAGTATACACAAACGACACACGTATGCCCATATTTCAATCAAACACCGTCCGACAGTTTGAAAGTTTAATAAATTTGACAATTTTAGTTTTTAACTTTCAAAACTTGTAAATTTCGACCGTTTATGAAGAATTAGTCAATTTGGTTTTCAATCAGGTTTCAGGCAACGAAGACTCGAGATCCAACATCGTACGATCGAAAATAAGATATAAATAAAATCTTTTTGGCTTTTAGAAAGTTTATATTAAAACACACCTAAAATCTTTTTGGTATTTTTGAATATTTCAAATGTAAAGACAGAAAGCAGTAAATAAATATTTACAGACAATCTTTTTGCGAGTTTCGAGGGTAAGAGAATCATATCAGTGTACGGTCATGCCAAAACGCTCTCTTTGTTTAATTAATTAACATTAAGATAAGCATCCTATAACAATTATCGGTATTGTTGTTCACATAAGCTCAACTTATCAGATGTAATCATGTTTAGGGGATACGTTAAGGTATGATTTATACTTACCGACCGGTGTTCATCCACATCACGACACATTCCCGTATCAAGGTATGCACGAGGGTTCATCTTACTGGTGAGTATACCAATTATCATCTGTTTGACCGTATATGATGTGAGATTCTCACTTATTTTGATTTTGAAAACAAGCCCTATGTGATAGAATCACTAATTGATGAGGAACTTGATTTTCATATGCATGAGGGCACAGGAGCAAGTCCATGAACAGGTCAGTACTTTCGTACAGCAGAGAGACGAACTTGACTCCCGGATAAATGTGATATTTTATCACTTATTTGTTTGGACATGTGATTGTTTATCACTTATTGAGGTCGAATGCAGTATGTACACGTATGTATAGTATCATGGAAGATCTAGACTTGCGTCCCCGTTATTTTTCGGAAAAAGATACAACCATGATACCCAGAAGATAAGCAGCATAAAGACCGAATATCTCCGAACCTCGGCAATCTCTCAAACGAAATTTCGGTACTAAGACCATATGCCAATGAGCGGTTCCCACCTGGTCTTCAGTCGATTTAAGATTTATATCACCCTGCACACTTTAAAATGATTGTGAGCCTACCGATACATCTTATATAGAGCTGCTTATCGTTTTTCAGTTTAGGTTTAAAGAGGTTTGGATAGACCACTGATGTACTATCATTTTCTCTTTTGCTCGCCAGGAAACTCATTTATGTTTTTCTATTGTTTTTGTGTTTTTGAAATTTTTCGATGTTTTTGGATTTTTCAAATTTTTGATTTACTCCCCCTAAAATCAACAAACTAAGATAAAATTTAAAAACACAAAGGTATTTACAAAAATGATTTTTGGAGGTCCGGCTAGGAGGATCTAGTCGCCTAATCCTTGTATACAAACCACCCCGGTTGTGCGGAATCCAACCGAGATAGCAAACCGAGATAGAACACGCAAATACACGACACACAATATTCACCGATTAACACCTCTGTATTAATACGTATGAAAAGATCAGTTACAAGCTGAATGTTTACAAATATATTCTGTAAACTCTCTCTCAGTGTGTGTGTGTTCTGTGCTCTCACTACTTGTGTCTATGTGTTCTCTGAGTCTAACTACAGACTATATATAGCAACAGACACTACGAAACGGATAAGACACGGCGAAACAGACTAACATCGGCGAAACAAATGGAACTTGGTCGACGAAATTGAATCAAGTCGACGAAACATGTGTGTTTCGCCGACTTCCTTGCGTTTCGCCAATTATGGGCTTGGGCCCAATTCTCTTTCGTCAAATTGCTTAGCCCATGTCTTGTTTCTGCGATTGTGTTAAGCCCAAGGTCTTGTTTCTTGTCTTGATTCAGCCCAAGGACTAGTTCAAGTCCTTTTAAGCATCTTGGTCCATCATAGTTGATCTTGTACACGACGGAGGAAAGTCATGGTTAATCCGAATCACGTCACGTCGAGTCGCGTCCACAAACATGTATCAACAAAGTCTCCCTTGGACGCTACTCGCGAGATTCGCCTTTCATGCCTTCTATGTCGGAGGATCTTCAAAGTCTTCACGTCTTGAAAGCAGAAAGTGTATCAACAAACTCCCCGTTTCATGTAGGAAGTGTGTTGACAAACTCCCCCTTAACATAAGCTCCCCCTTGAGTTATGCTCGTGAATGACTTGATCTTTAGTACTTGAGATCCTTGTGGTGTTGACGATGGTCAGCGGCAACTCGATCATCTTCATCATTTGAGTGCCTTCACGTCGTGTCTTCATTCCGAAGCTTGTCATCGACCATGTTCTCCTTGCCTTTAGCATCTGCACATGCAAGAAATCTAAACGCGTAATGAGAACACCTGCTTGGAATATAGTTAGTATACACAAACGACACACGTATGCCCATATTTCAATCAAACACCGTCCGACAGTTTGAAAGTTTAATAAATTTGACAATTTTAGTTTTTAACTTTCAAAACTTGTAAATTTCGACCGTTTATGAAGAATTAGTCAATTTGGTTTTCAATCAGGTTTCAGGCAACGAAGACTCGAGATCCAACATCGTACGATCGAAAATAAGATATAAATAAAATCTTTTTGGCTTTTAGAAAGTTTATATTAAAACACACCTAAAATCTTTTTGGTATTTTTGAATATTTCAAATGTAAAGACAGAAAGCAGTAAATAAATATTTACAGACAATCTTTTTGCGAGTTTCGAGGGTAAGAGAATCATATCAGTGTACGGTCATGCCAAAACGCTCTCTTTGTTCAATTAATTAACATTAAGATAAGCATCCTATAACAATTATCGGTATTGTTGTTCACATAAGCTCAACTTATCAGATGTAATCATGTTTAGGGGATACGTTAAGGTATGATTTATACTTACCGACCGGTGTTCATCCACATCACGACACATTCCCGTATCAAGGTATGCACGAGGGTTCATCTTACCGGTGAGTATACCAATTATCATCTGTTTGACCGTATATGATGTGAGATTCTCACTTATTTTGATTTTGAAAACAAGCCCTATGTGATAGAATCACTAATTGATGAGGAACTTGATTTTCATATGCATGAGGGCACAGGAGCAAGTCCATGAACAGGTCAGTACTTTCGTACAGCAGAGAGACGAACTTGACTCCCGGATAAATGTGATATTTTATCACTTATTTGTTTGGACATGTGATTGTTTATCACTTATTGAGGTCGAATGCAGTATGTACACGTATGTATAGTATCATGGAAGATCTAGACTTGCGTCCCCGTTATTTTTCGGAAAAAGATACAACCATGATACCCAGAAGATAAGCAGCATAAAGACCGAATATCTCCGAACCTCGGCAATCTCTCAAACGAAATTTCGGTACTAAGACCATATGCCAATGAGCGGTTCCCACCTGGTCTTCAGTCGATTTAAGATTTATATCACCCTGCACACTTTAAAATGATTGTGAGCCTACCGATACATCTTATATAGAGCTGCTTATCGTTTTTCAGTTTAGGTTTAAAGAGGTTTGGATAGACCACTGATGTACTATCATTTTCTCTTTTGCTCGCCAGGAAACTCATTTATGTTTTTCTATTGTTTTTGTGTTTTTGAAATTTTTCGATGTTTTTGGATTTTTCAAATTTTTGATTTACTCCCCCTAAAATCAACAAACTAAGATAAAATTTAAAAACACAAAGGTATTTACAAAAATGATTTTTGGAGGTCCGGCTAGGAGGATCTAGTCGCCTAATCCTTGTATACAAACCACCCCGGTTGTGCGGAATCCAACCGAGATAGCAAACCGAGATAGAACACGCAAATACACGACACACAATATTCACCGATTAACACCTCTGTATTAATACGTATGAAAAGATCAGTTACAAGCTCAATGTTTACAAATATATTCTGTAAACTCTCTCTCAGTGTGTGTGTGTTCTGTGCTCTCACTACTTGTGTCTATGTGTTCTCTGAGTCTAACTACAGACTATATATAGCAACAGACACTACGAAACGGATAAGACACGGCGAAACAGACTAACATCGGCGAAACAAATGGAACTTGGTCGACGAAATTGAATCAAGTCGACGAAACATGTGTGTTTCGCCGACTTCCTTGCGTTTCGCCAATTATGGGCTTGGGCCCAATTCTCTTTCGTCAAATTGCTTAGCCCATGTCTTGTTTCTGCGATTGTGTTAAGCCCAAGGTCTTGTTTCTTGTCTTGATTCAGCCCAAGGACTAGTTCAAGTCCTTTTAAGCATCTTGGTCCATCATAGTTGATCTTGTACACGACGGAGGAAAGTCATGGTTAATCCGAATCACGTCACGTCGAGTCGCGTCCACAAACATGTATCAACAAACTCTCCCTTGGACGCTACTCGCGAGATTCGCCTTTCATGCCTTCTATGTCGGAGGATCTTCAAAGTCTTCACGTCTTGAAAGCAGAAAGTGTATCAACAAACTCCCCGTTTCATGTAGGAAGTGTGTTGACAAACTCCCCCTTAACATAAGCTCCCCCTTGAGTTATGCTCGTGAATGACTTGATCTTTAGTACTTGAGATCCTTGTGGTGTTGACGATGGTCAGCGGCAACTCGATCATCTTCATCATTTGAGTGCCTTCACGTCGTGTCTTCATTCCGAAGCTTGTCATCGACCATGTTCTCCTTGCCTTTAGCATCTGCACATGCAAGAAATCTAAACGCGTAATGAGAACACCTGCTTGGAATATAGTTAGTATACACAAACGACACACGTATGCCCATATTTCAATCAAACACCGTCCGACAGTTTGAAAGTTTAATAAATTTGACAATTTTAGTTTTTAACTTTCAAAACTTGTAAATTTCGACCGTTTATGAAGAATTAGTCAATTTGGTTTTCAAACCGAGATAGAACACGCAAATACACGACACACAATATTCACCGATTAACACCTCTGTATTAATACGTATGAAAAGATCAGTTACAAGCTCAATGTTTACAAATATATTCTGTAAACTCTCTCTCAGTGTGTGTGTGTTCTGTGCTCTCACTACTTGTGTCTATGTGTTCTCTGAGTCTAACTACAGACTATATATAGCAACACACACTACGAAACGGATAAGACACGGCGAATCAGATCAATAACGACGAATCAAAAGGAAACAGGCGACGAAAGGGAGTCAATGTCGACGAAACATCCTGTTTCGTCGACTTCCATCTTGTTTCGCCATGAATGGGCTTGGGCCCAATTGTGTTTCGTCAAACTGTTAAGCCCAATCCTTGTTTCGCCAAACAGTTTTAGCCCATGTCTTGATTTCGCCGAACAGATTCAGCGCAAGGACTAATTCAAGTCCTTTATGCATCTTGGGCCCATGATTGTTGATCTTGCAAGTGACGGAGGAAAGTCGCATCCTTGATCAAATCACTTCGCGTCGAGTCGCGTCCACAAACATGTATCAACAAACTCCCCCTTGGACGCTACTCGCGAGATTCGCCTTTCATGTCTTCTATGTCGGAGGATCTTCAATGTCTTCAAGTCTTAAAGGCAGAGAGTGTATCAACAAACTACCCGTTTCATGTAGGAAGTGTGTTGACAAACTCCCCCTTAACATAAGCTCCCCCTTGAGTTATGCTCGTGAATGACTTGATCAATAGTGCTTGAGATCCTTGTGGTGTTGACGATGGTCAGCGGCAACTCGATCATCTTTATCATTTGAGTGCCTACACGTCATGTCTTCATTCCAAACGCGTAATGAGAACAACTGCTTGGAATATAGTTAGTATAAACAAACGACACACGTATGACCATATTTCAATCAACTACCGTCCGACAGTTTGAAATTTTAATAAATTTGACAATTTTAGATTTTTAACTTTCAATAACTTGCAAATTTCGACCGTTTATGAAGATTTAGTCAATTCGGTTTTCGTTCAGGTTTCAGGTAACGAAGACTCGAGCTCCAACATCGTACGATCGAAAATAAAATAGAAACAAATCTTTTTGGCTTTTAGAAAGTTTATATTAAAACACACCTAAAATCTTTTTGGTATTTTTGAATATTTCGAAATGAAAAGACTGAAAGCAGTAAGTAAATATATACAGACATTCTTTTTGCGAGTTTCGAGGGTAAGAGAATCATATCAGTGTACGGTCATGCCAAAACGCTCTTATTGTTCAGTTAGATAACATTAAGATAAGCATCCTATAACAATTATCGGTATTGTTGTCCACTTAAGCTCAACTTATCAGATGTAATCATGGCGAGGGGATACGTTAAGGTATGATTTATACTTATCGACCGGTGTTCATCCACATCACGACACATTCCCGTATCAAGGTATGCACGAGGGTTCATCTTACCGGTGAGTATACCGATTATCATCTGTTTGACCGTATATGATGTGAGATTCTCACTTATTTTGATTTGAAAACAAGCCCTATGTGATAGAATCACTTATTGATGAGGAACTTGATTTTCATATGCATGAGGGCACAGGAGCAAGTCCGTGAACAGGTCAGTACTTTCGTACAGCAGAGAGACGAACTTGACTCCCGGATAAATGTGATATTTTATCACTTATTTGTTTGCACACGTGATTGTTGATCACTTATTGAGGTCGAATGCAGTATGTACACGTATGTATGGTATCATGGAAGATCTAGACTTGCGTCCCCGTTATTTTTCGGTAAAAGATATAACCATGATACCCAGATGATAAGCAGCATAAAGACCGAATATCTCAGAACCTCGGCAATCTACCAAGCGAAATTTCGGTACTAAGACCATATGCCAATGAATGGTTCCCACCTGGTCTTCAGTCGATTTAAGATTTATATCACCCTGCACACTTTAAAGTGATTGTGAGCCTACCGATACATCTTATATAGAGCTGCTTATCGTTTTTCATTTAAGGTTCAAAGAGGTTTGGATAGACCACTGATGTACTATCATTTTCTCTTTTGCTCGTCAGGAAACTCATTTTTGTTTTTCTATTGTTTTTGTGTTTTTGAAATTTTTCGATGTTTTTGGATTTTTCAAATTTTGGATTTACTCCCCCTAAAATCAATAAACTAATATAAATTTAAAAGACACAAAGATATGTACAAAAATGATTTTCCGATGTTGGTTTTACTCTTGCTTGACCTTAATGCCGTTTACCAATAATAAAAAGTCAAATCTTGATTTGTCAAATGCTTTGGTAAAAAGGTCGGCACGTTGGTCATCGGTGTGAACCTTAACAACATCGATTAGTCTTTTATCAAAGCAATCACGTATGAAATGATATTTGATTTCGATGTGTTTGGTCTTTGAGTGCTGCACAGGATTTCTAGTGATCTGTAAAGCAGCAGAATTATCAACGTAAATAGGAGTAGTTAGGAATTCAAAACCGTAGTCGCGTAATTGTTGTTGGATCCACAGGACTTGGGAGCAACAACTTGAGGCAGCAATGTATTCAGCTTCGCATGTTGATGTAGCTACACACGTCTGTTTCTTGCACTACCATGTGACTAGGCGATTTCCCAAAAACTGACATCCAGCCGTTGTGGATTTGCCATCGATTTTGCATCCGCCAAAATCAGAATCACTGAAAGTGATCAAGTCGAAGTTATTATCCCTAGGGTACCATAGACCGGTGTCAGGGTAACCCTTCAAATAACGAAAAATCCTTTTTACAGCTGCAAGATGTGAGGCCTTCGGGTTGACTTGATATCTGGCAAGAAGGCACGTTGGGTACATTATATCTGGTCTTAATGCTGTGAGGTACATAAGAGATCCGATCATCGCGCGGTAGTATGAGAGGCTAACAGCTTCACCCTTCAAGTCTGGACTAATTCCGTGATTTTGTGGTAATGGGGTACCGATGGGCGTTGCATCAGACATCTGGAACCGGCTCAAGATGTCACCAACATATTTAGTTTGATGGATGAATATCCCAGACTCAGTTTGTTGCACTTGTAGGCCCAAAAAGAAGGTCATTTCCCCCATAGCACTCATCTCGAATTTATCCTGCATAATGCGCTCAAAGTTCCTACACAACACATCATTAGTAGAACCAAAAATTATATCATCAACGTATACCTGTACCAGAAGAAGATCTCCATCTTGTTCTTTGATGAAAAGAGTACAATCGATTAGACCTCTGCGAAATCCATTCTCCAGCAGATAATTAGATAAGGTTGCGTACCAAGCTCGCGGTGCTTGATGTAGACCATAAAGAGCTTTGTTGAGCAACCAAACCCGATCGGGATGGATATGATCTTCAAAACCTGGAGGCTGTTCGACGTACACCTCTTCTTCAACCACACCATGTAAGAATGCACTTTTGACGTCCATCAGGTAAACCTTGAATCCTTTGAATGAGGCATAAGCCAGAAAGATCCGAATAGCTTCCAGACGTGCAACAGGTGCATAGACTTCGTTGTAGTCGATCCCTTCAATCTGACGAAAACCTTGAACGACTAATCTTGCTTTGTTTCGGATAACAACTCCACGGTCATCCTTTTTGCATTTGAACACCCAACGGGTACCAATCTTCTTGTAACCAGCAGGTTTCAGGTAACGAAGACTCGAGCTCCAACATCGTACGATCGAAAATAAAATAGAAACAAATCTTTTTGGCTTTTAGAAAGTTTATATTAAAACACACCTAAAATCTTTTTGGTATTTTTGAATATTTCGAAATGAAAAGACTAAAAGCAGTAAGTAAATATATACAGACATTCTTTTTGCGAGTTTCGAGGGTAAGAGAATCATATCAGTGTACGGTCATGCCAAAACGCTCTTATTGTTCAGTTAGATAACATTAAGATAAGCATCCTATAACAATTATCGGTATTGTTGTCCACTTAAGCTCAACTTATCAGATGTAATCATGGCGAGGGGATACGTTAAGGTATGATTTATACTTACCGACCGGTGTTCATCCACATCACGACACATTCCCGTATCAAGGTATGCACGAGGGTTCATCTTACCGGTGAGTATACCGATTATCATCTGTTTGACCGTATATGATGTGAGATTCTCACTTATTTTGATTTGAAAACAAGCCCTATGTGATAGAATCACTTATTGACGAGGAACTTGATTTTCATATGCATGAGGGCACAGGAGCAAGTCCGTGAACAGATCAGTACTTTCGTACAGCAGAGAGACGAACTTGACTCCCGGATAAATGTGATATTTTATCACTTATTTGTTTGGACACGTGATTGTTGATCACTTATTGAGGTCGAATGCAGTATGTACACATATGTATGGTATCATGGAAGATCTAGACTTGCGTCCCCGTTATTTTTCGGTAAACGATACAACCATGATACCCAGATGATAAGCAGCATAAAGACCGAATATCTCAGAACCTCGGCAATCTATCAAACGAAATTTCGGTACTAAGACCATATGCCAATGAATGGTTCCCACCTGGTCTTCAGTCGATTTAAGATTTATATCACCCTGCACACTTTAAAGTGATTGTGAGCCTACCGATACATCTTATATAGAGCTGCTCATCGTTTTTCATTTAAGGTTCAAAGAGGTTTGGATAGACCACTGATGTACTATCATTTTCTCTTTTGCTCGCCAGGAAACTCATTTTTGTTTTTCTATTGTTTTTGTGTTTTTGAAATTTTTCGATGTTTTTGGATTTTTCAAATTTTGGATTTACTCCCCCTAAAATCAATAAACTAAGATAAATTTAAAAGACACAAAGATATGTACAAAAATGATTTTCCGATGTTGGTTTTACTCTTGCTTGACCTTAATGCCGTTTACCAATAATAAAAAGTCAAATCTTGATTTGTCAAATGCTTAGGTAAAAAGGTCGGCACGTTGGTCATCGGTGTGAACCTTAACAACATCGATTAGTCTTTTATCAAAGCAATCACGTATGAAGTGATATTTGATTTCGATGTGTTTGGTCTTTTAGTGCTGTACAGGATTTCTAGTGATCTGTAAAGCAGCAGAATTATCAACGTAAATAGGAGTAGTTAGGAATTCAAAACCGTGGTCGCGTAATTGTTGTTGGATCCACAGGACTTGGGAGCAACAACTTGAGGCAGCAATGTATTCAGCTTCGCATGTTGATGTAGCTACACACGTCTGTTTCTTGCACTGCCATGTGACTAGGCGATTTCCCAAAAACTGACATCCAGCCGTTGTGGATTTGCCGTCGATTTTGCATCCGCCAAAATCAGAATCACTGAAAGCGATCAAGTCGAAGTTATTATCCCTAGGGTACCATAGACTGGTGTCAGGGTAACCCTTCAAATAACGAAAAATCCTTTTTACAGCTGCAAGATGTGAGGCCTTCGGGTTGACTTGATATCTGGCAAGAAGGCACGTTGGGTACATTATATCTGGTCTTGATGCTGTGAGGTACATAAGAGATCCGATCATCGCGCGGTAGTATGAGAGGCTAACAGCTTCACCCTTCAAGTCTGGAGTAATTCCGTGATTTTGTGGTAATGGGGTACCGATGGGCGTTGCATCAGACATCTGGAACCGGCTCAAGATGTCACCAACATATTTAGTCTGATGGATGAATATCCCAGACTCAGTTTGTTGCACTTGTAGGCCCAAAAAGAAGGTCATTTCCCCCATAGCACTTATCTCGAATTTATCCTGCATAATGCGCTCAAAGTTCCTACACAACACATCATTAGTAGAACCAAAAATTATATCATCAACATATACCTGTACCAGAAGAAGATCTCCATCTTGTTCTTTGATGAAAAGAGTACAATCGATTAGACCTCTGCGAAATCCATTCTCTAGCAGGTAATTAGATAAGGTTGCGTACCAAGCTCGCGGTGCTTGATGTAGACCATAAAGAGCTTTGTTGAGCAACCAAACCCGATTGGGATGGATATGATCTTCAAAACCTGGAGGCTGTTCGACGTACACCTCTTCTTCAACCACACCATGTAAGAATGCACTTTTGACGTCCATCAGGTAAACCTTGAATCCTTTGAATGAGGCATAAGCCAGAAAGATCCGAATAGCTTCCAGACGTGCAACAGGTGCATAGACTTCGTTGTAGTCGATCCCTTCAATCTGACGAAAACCTTGAACGACTAATCTTGCTTTGTTTCGGATAACAACTCCACGGTCATCCTTTTTGCATTTGAACACCCAACGGGTACCAATCTTCTTGTAACCAACAAGTTTCTCTACGAGTTTCCAGACACCAAGCTTCTGGAATTGTTGCAGTTCTTCCTGCATTGCTTCAACCCAAGAGTTATCTTTCATAGCTTCTTTCCAAGTTCTTGGCTCTTCCTGTGAGACATAACACGCGAAAGACCAATCGTTTTGTTGACCAGATTCTCGAATAGCTGCATACAGGCCTGCATTGTTGTTGTTCCGCAACATGTTTCTTGTTTGAATGCCACTTGCACATTTCCGATGATGTTTTGTTGAGGATGGGTATTATGAATCCTTGTTTCTGGATTATCTTGAACTGGAATATTTAAACCCAGATTGCTGAAATTCAGATCAACAACCAAATTAATGCCCGGAATTGACGAAGAGGATGATGCAGTAGCTTCAGCTGTTCTAGGGGCATCCACTGGAGGAGTACCCTCTGAAGTACCATGAACTGCTGTTGTTGGAGCTTCTTGATCTGCATCTCGAAATTCATCATCCTCTGAAGATTCGTTCAATTCGGTAGCATCGTGAAAATCCTCATTGTCGAGAGCGTTATTGTTCACCGAAGATGGTTCTTGATTGACAAGAATTGGACGAACCACCGGTGAAACTGTAGCATTGTCACTCTCAAAAAACATCCCTGCCACAGCATTTTCTTCCACTGCTTCAACATTGATCGAATTGAAAAAGTCATCATACTCAAACATCCAAGGCTGACCAGGACATTTGACTGGCAATGTGTGCCTTTGTACTCTGACCTCAGACCATTCCTCAACCCTTTTAGTCTGTAGATTCCAGACTCTTAAGTTTGGGGTGGCATACCCAAGAAAGTATCCTTCAATTGCTTTTGCCCCAAACTTTCCATTAGGATCAATTATTGTGCACGGAACTCCAAACGGTTCAAGATACGACAAATCTAGTTTCCGTTTGTGAAGAAGCTCATAGCAGGTCTTGTTGTGCCTTTTGACTGTAAGGACTCGGTTCAATGTATAACATGCAGAGGCCACAGCTTCACTCCAGAATGGAATGGGCAACTGCGACTCTACCAGCATAGTCCTAGCAGTCTCGATCAATGTGCGGTTCTTACGTTCAGCGACGCCATTCTGTTGAGGAGTATAAGCTGCACTAAATTCATGAAGAATACCTTTTGAAGTGCAAAACTCCGCCATGGCATGATTTTTAAATTCAGTACCATTGTCGCTGCGTATCCGCCTAACCTTCAACTTATACAAATTCTCAATCTAAATGATTAAGTTTTTGATAATACCAAAGGTTTCACTCTTGTGTGCAATGAACGCCACCCAAGAAAATCTTGAATAATCATCAGTTATCACGAGGCAATATTGATCATTCCTGATGCTTTTGTGCTTGACAGGACCGAACAAATCCATGTGCAAACGTTCAAGCGGAACGGCCACCGTGTTGATTTTCTTTGTAGGATGTCGCTTCTTCGTTTGTTTTCCTTTCTGGCACGAAACACAGACGTCTTGTAGATGGAAATTTTTAAGAGGAACACCATTCACTAATTCATTTGACACCAAATGATTCATTTTGCGTAAGTGAATGTGACCCATTCGTCTGTGCCAAGAGATTGAGTCTTTTTCTATGGCTTTGGAAACGAAACATGTTGCTTGTGCAGACGTTGTAATAGCCTGGCTCATATCAAGGACATACAAATCATTAATTCTTGGAGCAGATAAGAGAATCCATTCTTTTGGAATTTTGAAGCCAGGCTTCAGCACATAACATCCATTAGCATCAAAGTGTACTGAGAACTGCTTATCACAGATTTGGGAAACGCTGAGAAGATTGTGATCAAGTTGTTGCACAAAGTTAATCTTATCAAAACTGACAATCCCGTTGGATATCATTCCTTCACCCGTAATATATCCGCCCTTATCTCCAGCAAAAGCAACATAACCTCCTCTAATAGATTTGACGTCGTAGAGAAGCTTCATGTCGCCTGTCATGTGCCTGGATGCCCCACTATCAACAATCCAATGACTACCGATAGTTCCTCCTGGAACACCCTGCACATGAACTCACATGATTAGTTGGAGATGGGGACCCAAGCCATTGTGGTCTTGGGTCTTCCATTTTCATCAACAACAATAACTTCTATTCTTTGATGATTTGTAAATTGTGATGATCCCCGTGATTCAATAACCGTTTTTGGTTTCCAGGTCTGTTTTGTTTTACCAGTGTTATTCTTTAAAATTTTAACTTCATGGTTGTCAGAAGTTTTTGAATTGTCTGGTTTCACAGAAACAGATGTTTTGTTAACCACATCGGTTTTAATCGCCTTTTCAATTTTCTTGACTTGTTGGCGTTTCGGTTTCTTTTCCCTTTCTTTTACAAGGCGGGGATCTTGTTTTACAAAAACAGATTGCTTGTGGTCAGTTTTGTCACGGGGATCATCAACTTTGCCTTTTTGTTTATGAAGATATGGACAATTTCGAATTACATGTCCAATTGTACCACATTCAAAACATGATCTTCGTTCAACAAACCCCGAAGTATCATGTGATCGTCTTGCCGATGATGAACTTTGTGATCCCGAGGTACTAGGTTTCGAACTGTTTGGTTCATTCCTTTTCAAAACTGTTGCTTGTTTAACAAAATCTAAGTTAGATTTGTTTTCAAATGTTTCGATTTTGTCCGTTCCTTTTGATTTCACAAAGTCCACCTGCTTGTTCTTCTTTTGGGTCTGTTTCTTCTGACCCTGAGTCGGTGATTTTCTTTTTGGTTTGATTTGATTTTGCTGCCTTTTCTCTGTTGGTAATTTCTTATTGCCATATTGTTTTCGAACTTCGGCCTTTGGAATAGGAGGACACTGTGTCACCGTAACACGTGATCCTGTCTTTCCCAAAAACTTACTTGTCGAGTTTTCAAAGACTTTACTGATTAAAGATTGATTAACATTCTTAATAGGAAAATCTTTGTCTGAGTAAATTTTATCATCACCAACAAGAGTGTATAGCAAATTCACACTCTCCGACTCGTTTGCAGACGAGGACTCGATTGCAACAGTCTTAGCGGGTTTTGCAGGAGGATCACATAGAATATGATTCTCAAGAGGTATGTCCTCTTCTTTGATTTCCGCATCAGACTTTGCTGGTATAGTATCATCGGATTCATCATCAGAAGAATCAACATCCTCAATAATGACTGGAGGATCCTGATTCTGTTCAGCAGAAGACACACATGTCTCTGCTGATACATCTGAATCTGATGATACTTCTTTCTTGTATCCGAGTCCTGTTGCAAATTCCTAGATGTCTAAAGGGACAGATGGTTCAAAGAAAGTTCTATCTTCCTCGTCAGGCATGGCATCATAATTGTGTCTCACTGGTGGTGGACATTTCTTGTAACCTATGCATGTGACATCCCGTTTCTCTTTCTGCACATCAATGATGTGATCCAACACATAGCTAGAGCTCAAATAACTGTCTAGCTTAAGTTGGATAGCCTCACTTTCAGTTTTTTCACACAAGCCATTTCTTTTTGCATAATCTCAAGGCGAGTTATATATAAATTAATGTCAGTTTGTTTTCTGGAAACCATTTTTGTTAACTCGGTTTTATCTTTCTTTAATTTTTCAATTACCGATTTAAACTCCTTTTCATGGTTTTCATAGAACATGTTGGCTTCAGTGCACTTTGAAAGATCCACGGTCAACTCCTGGTTGTGGATAAACGTCACATCATATTTTTCTTGCAAAGCCTCGTGTTTGCTTTGCAACTCACACCACTTATCATTTAAAGAAACATGTTTGTCTTGCAAGTCAAACAAACTAGCTTGTAAAGCATCATGTTTGCCTTGCAACTCAGACATGTTTGCTTCTAGATCAGCACAATTAACACTCATCCTAACACAATTATCACATACAACAGCAGTGGGTTCATCGACACATACCTGACTTGATGAACTGTCGACATTAGCCATAAAGGCTGAATGGAGAGAAGACGAAAAATAAGCAGCTTGATCCACCAAAATAGATCTTCTATTTGTCCCTGCTGCAGCTTCCTCCAAAAGCTCATCAATATCTGCATCAACTGACGCACTTGATGTCTCACCCACATGATCATCACCTGAACTCGAGGATTCCTCATCTGAACTTCTACTGTAACCAGAAGAGTCTTCATCCTCAGAAGATTCACCACCATTGGCGGAAGATTCTCCACCACTGGCGTGATTTAAAGCCTTGACAACCTCAGTAAAACACGCTGTTCCATCCGGAGCATCACTACTCAACTGGATTGACCAATCACAACCTTCATCTACTTGAACCACAAGTGCCTGGTTGGCATTTGATGGTCCTGCTTGGCTTTGGTTGTTGACAGGTATCAACGTACGCTCATTGTTCCTGTTTTGATTTTGCTGGTTGCCTTGGTTTCTGAAAGGATTCTGGTTCCCATGCTGTGTTGGCCTTGTACATTCCCTTTTAAAGTGACCCCGTTCACCACAGTTAAAGCACTTTACAGCCTGCTTATCAAACCCATACTTGGTGTCTTTCTTGCTTTCCAAGCTGGTTCTGCCAGTTCTTTCCATGAAATCCTTTGCCCTCCTCACAGCACTTGCAAAGGCCCATTTGATATCCATCAAATCCATCTCTTCATTATCAATCTGCTGATAGTCTTCTTGTGTCAGATTAATGTTGCCAATCTGACCTTCCACTAACCCACAATACGCGTTCACCAAAGTGTTTAGCAGCTCCATATGTTCCTTTGCTACTTCTACACTAACCTTGGAAAAGCTTGAGGTGTCGAGCCGTACTGTATTTGGCTTTGATTGCTGACCTGCAGATGACGTGCTTCCAAAACAACCTTGTTGTTGAGGAGGAAGTGGATTCCCATACAGATCAGTTGCTATAGTAGATGGCCGATAGGCTTGCTGTTGAGGAACTAGCTGTAGAGGATTTCCATACAAGTCTGTTGTCGGAGCTGGCTTGACAGGAACCTGTATCGGATTGCCATATAAGTCTGTGCTCGTGACAAATGCCGTCTGAAGAGGAGCATGAGACACTGGTCTTGCAGAAGAGGTGCTGGAGGTTCCATAATACATCTCTGGATTCTGTGCAACTGGAACCTTCTTTGCCTTTAGAGTTTCTTCCTGATCCTTGTTCTCCAAAAGCTGCACGAAGTCGTTGATGTTTGTAGTAGCCAAAACCCCGTTGTATTTCAGAATCTCCAAGAAACTATTCCACTGGGGTGGCAACGCATCTGCAAACTTCTTTACCACCTCTACAGGAGTTGTCACAACCCTAAAATTACCCAACTCTGTAAGCAAGTGATAGAACCTACTTGTCTTGTCTCCCAACGATTCCTTATCCATACACGTGAAGCCATCGAATTCTTTTTTGAGTAGATCATGTCGCAATTGACGCGTTGCTTCATTTCCTACCCCTCTGGTCTTCAACGCGTCCCACAATTTCTTCGTTGTCTTGAAACTGACAAACTGATGGTAAATATCTTTGCTTAACGCCTGAGTAAGAATGGCGTATGCTTTCTTTTCTAGATCATACGTCTTTTTCTGATCTTCAGGAAGATCGGCAAACATAGCAGCAGATGAAGCGGCAACCTCTATCGTTTGATAAAAATCTGTGGTGAAACGCAACCACAATTCTGTATTTTGCCCCAGCACGTATGTGTAGAACCTATCAACCCATCCCGGATATTCATTTAAATGCATCAACTTTGGAGGTCGATTCAGACTTCCGGTTTCGCTCTCGCTTAATAAAATACTTTCAATGCTCGGAGTCTGATTTGATACGAACGCCCATTGACCGGTTGATATAGCATTTGCTTGCGAAGAAGTGGATACGGGAGATTTGGCCCATGAGGGAGATAAGCTTGTATTCCTGTACTTTCCCTCATCCGGAGATGGATTTCCCCACCAACTTGGATTCATTGTTTATGTATAAAGACAAATGAATACCTGAGAAATACACTCAAATCAAACAGTTAAACTACTTTGGCAAACCTTCTGTTAAAAATAAACAAGTATCTTGACGAAACACAGTGTTGACGAAAGTGAATTCTGTTTTGTGACGAAACAGGATCCAATATGCTTGATCGGCGAAACAACTTTGGGCTTACAATGTTGACGAAACAAAAGCCCAAACCTAAAGGCCCAATCCTAGTTGACGAAACAAAGACCTGTTGGGCTTTCTGTTCAACGAAACAGGCCTTTTGTTACTTTGGGCCGACGAAGCAACTCAATATTCTGGCCCAAAAGAGTCAACGAAACTGAAGTGCAAAATTGGTTGACGAAACAGTTTTGAACGATGAAACACACTCTTTTCCTTTTGGGCTCCCTTTTCGACGAAGAGGCGGCCCAACAAGCCCAAGATGTGACGAAATGGAATAAGGCCCACACTATAAATGACGAAACAGAGGGTCAATTCTGTACACGACGAAACACAGAAAAATCCACTAAAGATGTCGACGAAACAAAGGTTATAAGTCTACCAAGTGTTTCGTCGAGCAAGTTTGACGAAAAGAAATTCCTGTTTGTTTCGTCGTTTACGTTTTGATGAATCAAATCTGTTCCGTTGAATATCTGTTTCGTCGAAAAGGTGTCAGTGGTTGGTAGACTTTTCAACTTTATCTTCTACTGACACAACAGTCCTGCTTTCGGCTAAGACATACTGCTTTTCACCAAACAAGTAAGGTTTTCAATATTTTAATCCTGTAACTCTTTCCAACACTCAAACACTTTCACCAATAGTTTTCAAAGATCTAAAAGTGAAGATATTGAAGAACACTTTGAATATTATATGAACACTATGAACTTTCCGGTAAAACTATGAGTTTTCCGGTGACCCGAAACTTTCCGAAACACACGATTTTGCTAAAATGTTAAATAAAAACCCAAAACTAGCATGTGAACATGAAAAACAACAAGGTTTTTAACAGCACACCAAGCAAAACACAAGATATAAACCCGATTTTAAGATGTTTTCCAGAAAATATGAAACTTTTCAAACCGAAAAACAACAAGAACACCTCGGTTTTAACAAGGAGAAGGGCCAAGGCTCTGATACCACTTGTAGGTCCGGATAGGAGGATCTAGTCGCCTAATCCTTGTATACAAACCACCCCGGTTGTGCGGAATCCAACCGAGATAGCAAACCGAGATAGAACACGCAAATACACGACACATAATATTCACCGATTAACACCTCTGTATTAATACGTATGAAAAGATCAGTTACAAGCTCAATGTTTACAAATCTATTCTGTAAACTCTCTCTCAGTGTGTGTGTGTTCTGTGCTCTCATTACTTGTGTCTATGTGTTCTCTCAGTCTAACTATAGACTATATATAGCAACACACACTACGAAACGGATAAGACACGGCGAATCAGATCAACAACGACGAATCAAAAGGAAACAGGCGACGAAAGGGAGTCAATGTCGACGAAACATCCTGTTTCGTCGACTTCCATCTTGTTTCGCCATGAATGGGTTTGGGCCCAATTGTGCTTCGTCAAACTGTTAAGCCCAATCCTTGTTTCGCCAAACAGTTTTAGCCCATGTCTTGATTTCGCCGAACAGATTCAGCCCAAGGACTAATTCAAGTCCTTTATGCATCTTGGGCCCATGATTGTTGATCTTGCACGTGACGGAGAAATGTCGCGTCCTTGATCGAATCACGTCATGTCGAGTCGCGTCCACAAACATGTATCAACAATTTTCCGATGTTGGTTTTACTCTTGCTTGACCTTAATGTCGTTTACCAATAATGAGAAGTCAAATCTTAGTTTGTCAAATGCTTTGGTAAAAAGGTCGGCACGTTGGTCATCGGTGTGAACCTTAACAACATCGATTAGCCTTTTATCAAAGCAATCACGTATGAAGTGATATTTGATTTCGATGTCACACCCCCAAAATCCCACCTGCGGAGTACTACCGCTTGGAGGCGTGACTGACCAGGATCCAGCCACCAATCATACTGAACAAGCATATAAGTAATTATAAAAGTTTAACCAATACGATTGGTGTTCCAAAACAAATAAGTTTAAGTTGTAAGCGGAAGCATAAGTTTAAAGTTGTAACATAAGTTCCAAAAGTTTCAAGTTTAACATAGTCTTGTAGCAATCCCTGTCCCACAACGATCCTCCTCCATGCAAGCTCCCACTGAGTACCTATGGTCCTGCAAAGCATGTAGTAACGAGTCAACAACTAGTTGAGTGAGTTCACGGGTGGGCGTTCGTTTTAGTTGTTTCGAAAACAGTTTACTTTATCTGGCATCCTGCCGTGGGGGTTACCCCATAGTTTTAAAAACGTGACCAGTTCGTTCCCAGTTACTCCGGCACTCCGGCCGTGGGGGCTACCCCATGTAGTTATCAGGCATTTCGGCCGTGGGGGCTACCCCATGTACATCATCTGGCTCTCCAGCCGTGGGGGCTACCCCATGTGTATACTAGACTCGTTACCGTATCGATTGCTGACTGTAGTCATGTTTATGTGCCCTGAAAACATCAATGTCTATCATCATTGACGTGCCCCAGATCCATTAGTTCACGCCCGTCCTCTGCGGCACGGTGTGAGGCTTGTCAGACCTAAATAGCGCTATCTAACTAATGACCCGCTCGCCATTGGCCCGGCGATTAGTCGATACAAAAAGGAGGGACTTCGTGATAGAGTTTTAGTCTAGTACGTTTATCCGTCCATCCGGACGAGGAATCACATTCCTGAACCACTGACGTCCTGCCCAAGGAGGACGAGGAACCCACGTTCCTTAACCCAGTTCCCAACCCAGGGAATCCCATGCTTTGTAGAGGGTGTGAACTCACCTCGGTTTGCTCGGCAGTTAATCACAGAAAGTCAATCAAGTCGCAAGTAGTCAATAACGTCCTATCACGGTTATCACGTATAATCAGATTCGAACCAAGTAGTGCACAAATGTTCAACACGTATGGCAGACACGTTTAATCAGTAGCAGTTCATAGGTAACAGTTAATCACATGTTCAAAGTCCAAACAGTTGGGCTCGTGATAACAGGCCCAAATAACTCATCAACAGTAGCACAGAAGTTCATAAGTCCGGCCCACTAACTAAGGCCCAAAGTGTGGTCTCGAGTCGCAACCGGACTCGCAAGCATGGTCTCGAGTCATGCTGTGTGTTGATCATGGATGGTTGCGAGTCGCAACCGGTGTCACAACCGTAGTCTCGGTTCATCATGCTAAGGTCTCGAGTCGCAACGGGACTCGTAACCTGTGGTTTCGGCTTGTCCTGCTATGGTTGCGAGTCGCAACCGCGTGGTCTCGAGTCATCACGCTGTGGTTGCGAGTCGCAACTGCGTGATTGCGAGTCGGTAGCAGTCGTTTTCAAGTTCACGTGTTGATGCAGATGTAGTCAGATTAGTGGTACAATATAATCAGGCCCAAATCCGGAAATAACCAATAGCATTCCACTAACAGTTTTCCTAATCAGGTTATTGGTCAAAGATGGATCAAAATCACAAGGGTTTTCAATCTTCAACTATCATTCAAAGTGTTCTTCACATATTCAAACATGTGTTCATCAAGTTCATAACATATTAATCACTTATTCAACCAACACTATGAACAACAATCAAAATACAATTTACTATCATGCATCCTATATGACAAACATGTTCATTAGCCGATTTGTTTAGTATAAACACCCAACTTTTCGGATCCAAATCCAAGTGCAACCAATATCATCATTCACCTTTTAACATACAATGAACCCATTTTTACATTAAGCATTTATGCATAGTTCCACACATAACAAGAACATTCATGAACCGATTTCTTTTCAAAACATCATGCATAACTAAGTTAACTACCATATTATCACATAATCTCATCATACAAACATAACATGAACATACTAACACTAAGCATTCAACCATAATCTTTAAAAACACTAACCGGTTAATGGGTTTCGAGGGTGTGTGTAAAGCTTCCAACCGGGTGTGTGTGTGTGAGCCGATCCAAGTCCAAAGATCCAAGAATGATGAAGTGTTTGTGTTCTTAGGTTTAGAGAGAGAAGTAGGAGGGTGTGTGTGTGTTCTAATGTTCAACAAATGGTAAAAACTAACTAAGGTGGTGTATATATAGTCAAGTTCCAAGTGTGCACCCTTAGTGGGTTTCGAGTGGGGGTTCACGGCCCAAAGGCCCAACCGGCCACTAGGTTCTCGGCCCAAGTCCACTCGAGACCTCATGGTCTCGAGTCGGGTTCTTTGTTCTCGGGTTGGGTTCTCGGTTCACATAAAACACGTACACATATATATACAAATGCACACATAACAAAGCACTTATCACATAAAAAGGTTCACGTTATCATTTTAACTAGTCACATAACGTACAAGCAAGTTACAACGAAAGGTTCTAGATTTCGAGTTGTCACATCATCCCCAAGTTGAAAGAAATTTCGTCCCGAAATTTGATGGCACTCACTGAGGAAGCTAGTTAGGTTGCAAGGTTTTCCCGGTTTTCCTGGGGTGTCACATCCACCCCCCGTTGATCTGGAATTTCGTCCCGAAATTCCGTAGCTTCAGCCTCAGTAGCGTTTGTACTGTTCTCAAACAGTTGGGGATACTTTTGTTTCATCCGATCTTCGCGCTCCCAGGTAAACTCTGGGCCGCGACGTGAGTTCCAACGAACTCGTACAAGAGGTATTCTAGTGCTCTTGAGGACCTTAACATCCCGGTCCGTGATCTCGACAGGTTCTTCGACGAATTTCAACTGTTCGTCGATCGTAAGTTCCTTCAGAGGAACTACGTGCGTCTCATCTGACAGACACTTCTTCAGATTCGACACATGGAAAACGTTGTGAACTGCACCGAGTTCTGCTGGTAATTTCAGTCTGTAGGCCACCTTGCCTATTTTCTCAAGAATTTCAAAAGGTCCAACGTACCGTGGGTTGAGTTTGCCGCGTTTACCAAAACGAACCACACCCTTCCAGGGTGAGACTTTGAGTAATACCCGCTCCCCAACCTGGAGCTCAAGTGGTTTCCTGCCCTTATCGGCGTAGGCCTTCTGACGGTCACGAGCCGCCGCCATGCGTTGTCGTATTTGAGCAATCCGCTCAGTAGTGTCTACCACATGTTCTGGACCAGTGATCTGACTATCCCCCACTTCTGCCCAACAGAGGGGTGACCGGCATTTACGTCCGTACAATGCCTCAAACGGAGCAGCTTTGATGCTGGTGTGGTAGCTGTTATTATACGAGAATTCCACGAGTGGCAGATGCCTTTCCCAGCTGTTGCCAAAGTCGATTACACAAGCGCGAAGCATGTCTTCTAATGTCTGAATAGTTCGCTCGGACTGCCCGTCCGTCTGTGGGTGATACGCTGTGCTCATATCTAAACGTGAGCCAAAAGACTTGTGCATTGCCTGCCACAGTTCCGAAGTAAAACGTGCATCTCGATCAGAGATAATAGAAGTGGGCACCCCGTGCCTCGAAACAACTTCCTTGAGGTATATTTCCGCTAGAGTGGAGAATTTATCTGTTTCTTTGATTGCCAAGAAGTGTGCGGATTTTGTGAGTCGATCCACGATCACCCAGATAGTATCGTTCCCGCGCTGTGATCTAGGTAAGCCAGTAACGAAATCCATGGAAATTTGCTCCCATTTCCATTGTGGTATCTCTGGTTGCTGAAGTAGGCCTGAAGGTTTCTAATATTCTGTCTTGACTCGCGCACAAGTCAAACACTTGCTGACGTAGGTTGCTATGTGGGCCTTCATGCTAGGCCACCAATACGTAGTTTTAATATCGTGGTACATCTTGTCCGAACCAGGGTGTACCGAGTAGCGAGATTTGTGCGCTTCATCCATCACAAGTTCTCGTAAGTCGCCATAGAGTGGGACCCAAATGCGTCCTGTTACATAATAAGCACCGTCTTCCTTCTGTTCTAAGCGTTGCCTTGACCCGCGTAGAGCTTCAGCTCTAACGTTTTCTGGTTTCAGTGCTTCTATCTGAGCAGCTCGTATTTGCGAAGGTAGACTAGAATGTATCGTGAGTTGTAAAGCTCTTACGCGCTTAGGCGTAGTGTCCTTCCGACTCAGGGCGTCTGCCACAACATTGGCCTTGCCCGGGTGATACCTGATAGAGCACTCGTAGTCATTCAGCAGCTCGACCCATCGTCGCTGCCGCATATTCAGTTCCTTCTGCTTGAATATGTGTTCTAAACTTCTGTGGTCGGTGTAGATGGCGCACTTGGTTCCGTACAGGTAATGCCGCCATAACTTAAGTGCAAAAACAACAGCTCCCAGCTCTAAATCATGCGTAGTGTAGTTCTTCTCGTGAACTTTAAGTTGTCGTGAGGCGTAAGCTATGACTTTATCTCGTTGCATCAATACACAACCAAGACCTTGAATTGATGCATCACAGTAAACCACAAAATCTTCTGTGCCCTCTGGCAGTGAAAGGATAGGTGCACTACAAAGTCTATCCTTTAGATGCTGAAAAGCTAACTCTTGTGCATTTCCCCAATGATAAACAACGCCTTTCTGTGTTAACAACGTGAGGGGCTGCGCGATCTTAGAAAAATCCTTAATGAATCTCCTGTAATAACCTGCCAATCCCAAAAATTGGCGAATTTCCTTTGGTGTGCGAGGCGCAGGCCAGTTCTTAATAGATTCCACTTTGGATGGATCAACGTGAATCCCATCCTTGTTCACCACATGCCCTAGGAAATGGACTTCACGAAGCCAGAAGTCGCATTTCGAGAATTTTGCGTAAAGCTGTTCCTTCCGAAGGAGTTCCAAAATAAGTCGTAGATGTTGTTCGTGCTCTTCTTTGCTCTTAGAATAGATCAGGATGTCGTCGATGAAGACTATAACAAACTTGTCCAGATACGGTTTGCACACTCGATTCATCAAATCCATAAAAACTGCCGGTGCGTTCGTCAGCCCAAACGGCATGACCAGAAACTCATAGTGCCCATATCGAGTCCTAAAGGCCGTCTTAGAGACATCCTCTTCCCGAACTCTCAGCTGGTGATATCCCGATCTCAGATCGATCTTTGAATAGTAGCTCGACCCCTGCAACTGGTCGAACAAGTCGTCAATACGCGGTAGAGGATAACGATTCTTCACAGTCACTTTGTTGAGTTCGCGATAGTCGATACACATTCTGAAGGTACCATCCTTCTTCTTCACAAATAACACTGGAGCTCCCCAAGGCGATGAGCTAGGACGAATGAAACCCTTATCCAAGAGTTCTTGTAGTTGCGTGGAGAGTTCTTCCAACTCTGATGGCGCTAAACGATAAGGTGCACGGGCTACAGGCGCGGCTCCAGGAGCTAGGTCAATCTGAAACTCGACTTGGCGATGGGGCGGAAGACCAGGTAATTCCTCAGGGAATACCTCAGGATAGTCGCGTACAACCGGAAAATCCTCTAGCTTCTTCTCCTTCTCTGTGGTATCAGTAACTAGAGCCAAAATCGCAGTGTGGCCCTTTCGTAAGCATTTCTGAGCCTTAAGAAGAGAGATGATGTTCTCAACAGCACTTCTCTTGTCGCCACGAATCATGAGAGGTTCACTACCTAAACCAGGAATACGAACGATCTTCTCGTTGCAAAGAATCTCTGCTCGGTGTTGGGATAACCAATCCATCCCAATGACAACGTCGAAACTACCCAAGACAATAGGAATAAGATCGATAGAGAAAGTCTGGTTAGCGAGAATAAGCTGGCAACCCTTGACTACGTGAGAGGCTTCCAAACTCTTACCATTAGCTAGCTCTACAGTGTGCTTGTCGCTCAGGGGTGTAGGAATACGCTTAAGCATCTTACTAACTTCTAGTGACACATAACTAGTATCGGCACCCGAATCAAATAAGACTGTAACATAAAAGTCGTCGAGAAGGAACTTACCCGTCACCACGTTGGGATCATTCCTTGCTTCACCTTGGCCAATCACGAACACACGTCCCCTAGCACCATTGTTGTTGTTCCCATTGTTACCATTCCCCTGATTATTGTTGTTGTTCTGGTTCAGTTGGGGACAATCCTTCTTGAAATGACCTTCAGCTCCACACTGAAAACACCCTTTGTTGTTACCCTGCTGCTGTCGCTGGTTCTGCTGAGGTTGCTGACGATTCTGATTGACGGGATATGCGCTCCTGCAATCTTTTGCAACATGACCAGGCTTGTTGCATCGATGACAGTTGCCCCTGGTGCATGGCCCACTGTGGTGTAGGCTACAACGATTGCACTTGGGGTGATTTCCTTTGTACCCACCATGACTTTGACCACCAGACGATTGCTGACTGGGGCTCTTGTGATCGTCCGTCTTTCTCTGCTGAGACTGAGTTTGCACCGAAGTTGAACCCCTGCTTGAAGTTCCATCCCATTTCCGTTTATCCCCACTAGAAGCACCAGAAGTAGTTGCAGCACCTATGCGCTTCGGTAACTTGTTCTGCTCCACCGCTTGGTCAGTGAGACGGTGAGCCAACTGTACAACCTGCTGGATAGTAGTCAAGTTCGCTGAGGTCACATGACTTTGGATCTCTGGCACCAAGCCCTTGAGATAGAGTTCAATTCGCTTGTAGGGAGGATCCACCATAGTAGGACACAACAAGGCAAGCTCATGCGATCTCTTAGTGTATGCCTCAATCTCCGACCCCGACATCTTGAGATTGTAGAACTCATCTTCCAGTTTGTGAATGTCGTCACGACTGCAGTATTCTTCCCTGATCATTTCCTTGAAAGTTTCCCATGGGGTGGCATTGGCAGCAACCAACCCTAACATCTGCACTTGAGCATTCCACCACGTGAGAGCCAAACCCTCGAGAGTACCAGTAGCATACTTCACCCTGCGCGCTTCAGGGCATTCACACATTTCGAACACAGACTCCAGTTTCTCAAACCAGTGTAGGAGACCTACTGCTCCCTCAGTTCCGCTAAAAGTAGTGGGTCGACAGTCCATAAAGGTCTTAAAAGTGCACACCGGTGCCTGAGCATACTGACCTAAGGTAGGTGAAAGAAAAGACAGAGTTTAACACAAAGGTTGGTTCACGAGAGTAGGATCCAAATGATCCTAGAACAATTTCGGACTGCAGGATATACCTCCTGCGTGTGCAGCTGCGAGCGCTGCGGCAACTCGCTCGTTGATCAAAGCCGTCAACTGGGCTTGTGTCATGTTAACGCGTCCAGACATGGTTCTTCATAATAAAAGCAATACGTGTGAGAGAGGTTCGCGAAAGCACGATAGTAGGACAGAGTAAGTACGCATGTGTTCAAACAACAGTAGTTATACTAGTCAAGCATACCATGAGCAATGTACTACGCAACTAACAAGTAGGCCATATACATACATTATATTACCTAGAACGTCGAGCCTTGCATGAGGAGCGAAGTGTCGTTGTGGACCGTTGAGCACTAAACCGGTTATAGTCTGGTTTTAACAAAAACGTTTCTCCTTTATTAAAACCAAGTTCACTATAACCAATGGCTCTGATACCAATCTGTCACACCCCCAAAATCCCACCTGCGGAGTACTACCGCTTGGAGGCGTGACTGACCAGGATCCAGCCACCAATCATACTGAACAAGCATATAAGTAATTATAAAAGTTTAACCAATACGATTGGTGTTCCAAAACAAATAAGTTTAAGTTGTAAGCGGAAGCATAAGTTTAAAGTTGTAACATAAGTTCCAAAAGTTTCAAGTTTAACATAGTCTTGTAGCAATCCCTGTCCCACAACGATCCTCCTCCATGCAAGCTCCCACTGAGTACCTATGGTCCTGCAAAGCATGTAGTAACGAGTCAACAACTAGTTGAGTGAGTTCACGGGTGGGCGTTCGTTTTAGTTGTTTCGAAAACAGTTTACTTTATCTGGCATCCTGCCGTGGGGGTTACCCCATAGTTTTAAAAACGTGACCAGTTCGTTCCCAGTTACTCCGGCACTCCGGCCGTGGGGGCTACCCCATGTAGTTATCAGGCATTTCGGCCGTGGGGGCTACCCCATGTACATCATCTGGCTCTCCAGCCGTGGGGGCTACCCCATGTGTATACTAGACTCGTTACCGTATCGATTGCTGACTGTAGTCATGTTTATGTGCCCTGAAAACATCAATGTCTATCATCATTGACGTGCCCCAGATCCATTAGTTCACGCCCGTCCTCTGCGGCACGGTGTGAGGCTTGTCAGACCTAAATAGCGCTATCTAACTAATGACCCGCTCGCCATTGGCCCGGCGATTAGTCGATACAAAAAGGAGGGACTTCGTGATAGAGTTTTAGTCTAGTACGTTTATCCGTCCATCCGGACGAGGAATCACATTCCTGAACCACTGACGTCCTGCCCAAGGAGGACGAGGAACCCACGTTCCTTAACCCAGTTCCCAACCCAGGGAATCCCATGCTTTGTAGAGGGTGTGAACTCACCTCGGTTTGCTCGGCAGTTAATCACAGAAAGTCAATCAAGTCGCAAGTAGTCAATAACGTCCTATCACGGTTATCACGTATAATCAGATTCGAACCAAGTAGTGCACAAATGTTCAACACGTATGGCAGACACGTTTAATCAGTAGCAGTTCATAGGTAACAGTTAATCACATGTTCAAAGTCCAAACAGTTGGGCTCGTGATAACAGGCCCAAATAACTCATCAACAGTAGCACAGAAGTTCATAAGTCCGGCCCACTAACTAAGGCCCAAAGTGTGGTCTCGAGTCGCAACCGGACTCGCAAGCATGGTCTCGAGTCATGCTGTGTGTTGATCATGGATGGTTGCGAGTCGCAACCGGTGTCGCAACCGTAGTCTCGGTTCATCATGCTAAGGTCTCGAGTCGCAACGGGACTCGTAACCTGTGGTTTCGGCTTGTCCTGCTATGGTTGCGAGTCGCAACCGCGTGGTCTCGAGTCATCACGCTGTGGTTGCGAGTCGCAACTGCGTGATTGCGAGTCGGTAGCAGTCGTTTTCAAGTTCACGTGTTGATGCAGATGTAGTCAGATTAGTGGTACAATATAATCAGGCCCAAATCCGGAAATAACCAATAGCATTCCACTAACAGTTTTCCTAATCAGGTTATTGGTCAAAGATGGATCAAAATCACAAGGGTTTTCAATCTTCAACTATCATTCAAAGTGTTCTTCACATATTCAAACATGTGTTCATCAAGTTCATAACATATTAATCACTTATTCAACCAACACTATGAACAACAATCAAAATACAATTTACTATCATGCATCCTATATGACAAACATGTTCATTAGCCGATTTGTTTAGTATAAACACCCAACTTTTCGGATCCAAATCCAAGTGCAACCAATATCATCATTCACCTTTTAACATACAATGAACCCATTTTTACATTAAGCATTTATGCATAGTTCCACACATAACAAGAACATTCATGAACCGATTTCTTTTCAAAACATCATGCATAACTAAGTTAACTACCATATTATCACATAATCTCATCATACAAACATAACATGAACATACTAACACTAAGCATTCAACCATAATCTTTAAAAACACTAACCGGTTAATGGGTTTCGAGGGTGTGTGTAAAGCTTCCAACCGGGTGTGTGTGTGTGAGCCGATCCAAGTCCAAAGATCCAAGAATGATGAAGTGTTTGTGTTCTTAGGTTTAGAGAGAGAAGTAGGAGGGTGTGTGTGTGTTCTAATGTTCAACAAATGGTAAAAACTAACTAAGGTGGTGTATATATAGTCAAGTTCCAAGTGTGCACCCTTAGTGGGTTTCGAGTGGGGGTTCACGGCCCAAAGGCCCAACCGGCCACTAGGTTCTCGGCCCAAGTCCACTCGAGACCTCATGGTCTCGAGTCGGGTTCTTTGTTCTCGGGTTGGGTTCTCGGTTCACATAAAACACGTACACATATATATACAAATGCACACATAACAAAGCACTTATCACATAAAAAGGTTCACGTTATCATTTTAACTAGTCACATAACGTACAAGCAAGTTACAACGAAAGGTTCTAGATTTCGAGTTGTCACATTCGATGTGTTTGGTCTTTGAATGCTGCACAGGATTTCTAGTGATCTATAATGCAGCAGAATTATCAACGTAAATAGGAGTAGTTAGGAATTCAAAACCGTAGTCGCGCAATTGTTGTTGGATCCACAGGACTTGGGAGCAACAACTTGAGGCAGCAATGTATTCAGCTTCGCATGTTGAAGTAGCGACACAAGTCTGCTTCTTGCACTGCCATGTGACTAGGCGATTTCCCAAAAACTGGCATCCAGCCGTTGTGGATTTGCCGTCGATTTTGCATCCACCAAAATCAGAATCACTGAAAGCGATCAAGTCAAAGTTATTATCCCTAGGGTACCATAGACCGGTGTCAGGGTAACCCTTCAAATAACGAAAGATCCTTTTTACAGCTGCAAGATGTGAGGCCTTCGGGTTGACTTGATATCTGGCAAGCAGGCAAGTTGGGTACATTATATCTGGTCTTGATGCTGTGAGGTACATAAGAGATTCGATCATCGCGCGGTAGTGTGAGGGGCTAACAGCTTCACCCTTCAAGTCTGGAGTAATTTCTTGATTTTGCGGCAATGGGGTACCGATGGGCGTTGCATCAGACATCTGGAACCGGCTCAAGATGTCACCAACATATTTAGTCTGATGGATGAATATCCCAGACTCGGTTTGTTGCACTTGTAGGCCCAAGAAGAAAGTCATTTCCCCCATAGCACTCATCTCGAATTTATCCTGCATAATGCGCTCGAAATTCCTACACAAAACATCATTAGTAGAACCAAAAATAATATCATCAACGTATACTTGTACCAGAAGAAGATCTCCATCTTGTTCTTTGATGAAAAGAGTACAGTCGATAAGACCTCTGCGAAGTCCATTCTCCAGCAGATAATTAGATAAGGTTGCGTACCAAGCTCGTGGTGCTTGATGTAGACCATAGAGAGCTTTGTTGAGCAACCAAACCCGATCGGGATGGATAGGATCTTCAAAACCTGGAGGTTGTTCGACGTACACCTCTTCTTCAACCACACCATGTAAGAATGCACTTTTGACGTCCATCTGGTAAACCTTGAATCCTTTGAATGAGGCATAAGCCAGAAAGATCCGAATTGCTTCCAGACGTGCAATAGGTGCATAGACTTCGTTGTAGTCGATCCCTTCAATCTGACGAAAACCTTGAACGACTAATCTTGCTTTGTTTCGGATAACTACTCCACGGTCATCCTTTTTGCATTTGAACACCCAACGGGTACCAATCTTCTTGTAACCAGCAGGTTTCTCTACGAGTTTCCAGACACCAAGCTTCTGGAATTGTTGCAGTTCTTCCTGCATTGCTTCAACCCAAGAGTTATCTTTCATAGCTTCTTTCCAAGTTCTTGGCTCTTCCTGTGAGACATAACACACGAAAGACCAATCGTTTTGTTGACCAGATTCTCGAATAGCTGCATACAGGCCTGCATTGTTGTTGTTCCGCAACATGTTCCTTGTTTGAATGCCACTTTGCACATTTCCGATGATGTTTTGTTGAGGATGGGTATTATGAATCCTTGTTTCAGGATTATCTCGAACTAGAATATTTGTACCCAGGTTGTTGAGATTGAGATCAACAACTAAATCAATGCCCGGAATTGACGAAGAGGATGATGCAGTAGCTTCAGCTGTTCTAGGGGCATCCACTGGAGGAGTACCCTCTGAAGTACCATGAACTGCTGTTGTTGGAACTTCTTGATCTGCATCTAGAAATTCATCATCCTCTGAAGATTCGTTCAATTCGGTAGCATCATGAAAATCCTCATTGTCGAGAGCATTATTGTTCACTGAAGATGGTTCTTGATTGAAAAGAATTAGACGAACCACCGGTGAAACTGTTGCATTGTCACTCTCGAAAAACATCCTTGCCGCAGCATTTTCTTCAACGGCTTCAACATTGATCGAATTGAAAAAGTCATCGTACTCAAACATCCAAGGCTGACCAGGACATTTGACTGGCAAGGTGTTCCTTTGTACTCTGACCTCAGACCATTCCTTGACCCTTTTAGTCTCTAAATTCTAGACTCTTAAGTTCGGGGTGGCATACCCAAGAAAGTATCCCTCAATTGCTTTTGCCCCAAACTTTCCATTAGGATCGATAATTGTGCATGGAGCTCCAAACGGTTCAAGATACGACAAATCTGGTTTCCGTTTGTGAAGAAGCTCAAAGCAGGTCTTGTTGTGCCTTTTGACTGTAAGGACTCGGTTCAACGTGTAACATGCAGAGGCCACAGCTTCACTCCAGAATGGAATGGGCAACTGCGACTCTACCAACATAGTCCTAGCAGTCTCGATCAATGTGCGGTTCTTACGTTCAGCGATGCCATTCTGTTGAGGAGTATAAGCTGCACTAAATTCATGAAGAATGCCTTTTGAAGTGCAAAACTCCGCCATGGCATGATTTTTAAATTCAGTACCATTGTCGCTACGTATCCGCCTAACCTTCAACTTATACAAATTCTCAATCTGAATGATTAAGTTTTTGATAATACCAAAGGTTTCACTCTTGTGTGCCATGAACGCCACCCAAGAAAATCTTGAATAATCATCAGTTATCATGAGGCAATATTGATCATTCCGGATGCTTTTGTGCTTGACAGGACCGAACAAATCCATGTGCAAACGTTCGAGCGGAACGGCCACCGTGTTGATTTTCTTCGTAGGATGTCGCTTCTTCGTTTGTTTTCATTTCTGGCACGAAACACAGACGTCTTGAAGATGGAAGTTTTTAAGAGGAACACCATTCACCAATTCATTTGACACCAAATGATTCATTTTGCGTAAGTGAATGTGACCTATTCATCTGTGCCAAGAGATTGAGTCTTTTTCCGTGGCTTTAGAAACGAAACATGTTGCTTGTGCAGACGTAGTGATAGCTTGACTCATATCAAGGACATACAAATCATTTATCCTTGGAGCAGATAAGAGAATCCATTCTTTTGGAATTTTAAAGCCGGGTTTCAGTACATAACATCCATTTGCATCAAAATGTACTGAGAACTGCTTATCACAGATTTGAGAAACGCTGAGAAGATTGTGATCAAGTTGTTGCACAAAGTTGATTTTATCAAAGCTGACAATCCCGTTGGATATCATTCCTTCACCCGTAATATATCCGCCCTTATCTCCAGCAAAAGCAACATAACCTCCTCTAATAGATTTGACGTCGTAGAAAAGCTTCATGTCGCCTGTCATGTGCCTGGATGCCCCACTATCAACAATCCAATGACTACTGATAGTTCCTCCTGGAACACCCTGCACATGAACTCACATGATTAGTTGGAGATGGGGACCCAAGCCATTGTGGTCTTGGGTCTTCCATTTTCATCAACAACAATAACTTCTATTCTTTGATGATTCGTAAATTGTGATGATCCCCCTGATTCAATAATCGTTTTTGGTTTCCAGGTCTGTTTTGTTGTACCAATGTTATTCTTTATAAATTGAACTTCATGGTTGTCTGAAGTTTTTGAATTGTCTGGTTTGACAGACACAGATGTTTTGTTAACCACATCGGTCTTAATCGCCTTTTCAATTTTCTTGACCTGTTGGCGTTTCTGTTTCTTTTCCCTTTCTTTTACAAGATGGGGATCTTGTTTTATAGAGACAGATCGTTTTCGGTCAATTTGTTCACGGGGATCATCAACTTTGCCTTTTTGTTTATGAAGATATGGACAATTTCGAATTACATGTCCAATTGTACCACCTTCAAAACATGATCTTCGTTCAACAAACCCCAAAGTATCATGTGACCGTCTTGTCGATGATGAACTATGTGATCCCGAGGTACTAGGTTTTGAACTGTTTGATTCAGTTCTTTTTAACACTTTTGCTTGTTTAACAAAATCTAAGTTAGATTTGTTTTCAAATGTTTCGATTTTGTCCGTTCCTTTTGATTTCACAAAGTCCACCTGCTTGTTCTTCTTTTGGATCTGTTTCTTCTGACCCTGAGTCGTGATTTTCCTTTTGGTTTGGTACGATTTGGCTGCTTTTTCTCTGTTGGTAATTTCTGATTGCCATATTGTTTTCGAACTTCGGCCTTTGGAATAGGAGGACACTGTGTTACTGTAACATGTGATCCTGTCTTTCCCAAAAACTTACTTGTCGAATTTTCAAAGACTTTACTGATTAAAGATTGATTAACATTCTTAATAGGAAAATCTTTGTTTGAATAAATTTTATCATCACCAACAAGAGTGTACAGCAAATTCACACTCTCTGACTCGTTTGCAGACGAGGACTCGATTGCAATAGTCTTAGCGGGTTTTGCAGGAGGATCACATAGAATATGATTCTCAAGAGGTATGTCCTCTTCTTTGATTTCCGCATCAGACTTTGCTGCGTTAGTATCATCGGATTCATCATCAGAAGAATGAGCATCCTCAATAATAACTGGAGGATCCTGATTCGGTTCAGCAGAAGACACGCATGTATCTGCTAATACATCTGAATATGATGATACTTCTTTCCTGTATCCAAGTCCTGTTGCAAATTCCTTAACATCTAGAGGAACAGATGGCTCAAAGTAGGTTCTATCTTCCTCGTCAGGCATGGCATCATAATTGTGTCTCACTGGTGGTGGACGTTTCTTGTAACCTATGCATGTGACATCCCGTTTCTCTTTCTGAACGTCAATGATGTGATCCAACACATAGCTAGAGCTCAAATAACTGTCTAGCTTGAGCTGGATCGCCTTACTTTCCGTTTTCACACAAGCCATCTCTTTTTGCATTATCTCAAGGCGAGTTATATAGAAATTAATGTCAGTTTGTTTTCTAGAAACCATTTTAGCTAATTCGGTTTTATCTTTCTTTAATATCTCAATTACCGATTTAAACTCCTTTTCATGGTTTTCATAAAACATGTTGGCTTCAGTGCACTTTGAAAAATCCACGGTCAACTTCTGGTTGTGGATAAACATCACATCATATTTCTCTTGCAAAGCCTCGTGTTTGCTTTGCAACTCACACCACTTGGCATTCAATGAAACATGTTTGTCTTGCAAGTCAAACAAACTAGCTTGTAAAGCATCATGTTTGCCTTGCAACTCAGACATGTTTGCCTCTAAATCAGCACATTTAACATGCAATCTATCACAATTATCACAAATAACAGCAGTGGGTTCATCGACACATACCTAACTTGATGAACTGTCGACATTAGCCATAAAGGCTGAATGGAGAGAAGACGAAGAATAAGCAGATTGATCCACTAAAATAGATCTCCTATTAGTGCCTGCTGCAGCTTCTTCCAAAAGCTCATCAATATCTGCATCAACTGACACACTTGATGTCTCACCCACATGATCATCACCTGAACTCGAGGATTCTTCATATGAACTTCTACTATAACTAGAAGAGTCTTCATCCTCAGAAGATTCACCACCATTGGCGGAAGATTCTCCACCACTGGCGTGATTTAAAGCCTTCACAACTTCAGCAAAACAGGCTGTTCCATCCGGAGCATCACTACTCAACTGGATTGACCAATCACAACCTTCATCTACTTGAACCACAAGTGCCTGGTTGGCATTTGATGGTCCCGCCTGACTTTGGTTGTTGACAGGTATCAACGTACGCTCATTGTTCCTGTTTTGATTTTGCTGGTTGCCTTGGTTTCTGAAAGGATTCTGGTTCCCATGCTGTGTTGGCCTTGTACATTCCCTTTTAAAGTGACCCCGTTCACCACAATTGAAGCACTTTACAGCTTGCTTGTCGAACCCATACTTGGTGCCTTTCTTGCTTTCCAAGCTGGGTCTGGCAGTTCTTTCCATGAAATCCTTTGCCCTCCTCACAACACTTGCAAAGGCCCACTTGATGTCCATTAAATCCATCTCTTCCTTGTCAATATGCTGATAGTCTTCTTGTGTCAGATTAATGTTGCCAATCTGACCTTCCACTAACCCACAGTACGCTCTCACCAGAGTGTTTAGTAGCTCCATATGTTCCTTTGCTACTTCCACACTGACCTTCGAAAAGCTTGATGTGTCGAGCCGTACTGTATTTGGCTTAGATTGCTGACCAGCAGATGACGTGCTTCCATAACACGCTTGTTGTTGAGCAGGAAGTGGATTTCCATACAGATCAGTTGCTACAGTAGATGACCGATAGGCTTGCTGTTGAGGAACTGGCTGTAGAGGATTTCCATACAAGTCTGTTGTCGGAGCTGGCTTGACAGGAACCTGTATCGGATTGCCATATAAGTCTGTGCTCGTGACAAATGCCGTTTGAAGAGGAGCATGTGAGACTGGTTTTCCAGAAGAGGTGCTTGAGGTTCAATAATACATCTCTGGATTCTGTGGAACTAGAACCTTCTTTGCCTTCAGAGTTTCCTCCTGATCCTTGTTCTCCAAAAGCTGCACGAAGTCGTTGATGTTTGTTTAAGCCAAAACCCGTTGTATTTCAGAATCTCCAAGAAACTATTCCACTGGGGTGGCAACGCATCAGCAAACTTCTTCACTACCTCCACTGGAGTTGTCACAACCCCAAAATTACCCAACTCTGTAAGCAAGTGATAGAACCGACTTGTCATGTCTCTCAACGATTCCTTATCCATACACGTGAAGCCATCGAATTCTTTCTTGAGAAAGATCATGACGCAATTGACGTGTTGCTTCATTTCCTACCCCTCTGGTCTTCAACGCATCCCATAATTTCTTCGTTGTCTTGAAACTGACAAACTGATGGTAAATATCTTTGCTTAACGCCTGAGTAAGAATGGCGTATGCTTTCTTTTCCAGATCATACGTCTTTTTCTGATCTTCTGGAAGATCGGCAAACGTAGCAGCAGATGAAGCGGCAACCTCTATCGTTTGATCAAAATCTGTGGTGAAACGTAGCCATCTGTATTTTGCCCAAGCACATATGTGTAGAACCTATCAACCCATCCCGGATATTCATTTAAGTGCATCAACTTTGGAGGCCGATTCAAACTTCCAGTTTCGCTCTCGCTCAATAAGATGCTTTGAATACTAGGCGTCTGATTTGATACAAAAGCCCATTGACCGGTTGTTATAGCATTTGCTTGCGAAGAAGTGGATACGGGAGATTCGGCCCATGAAGGAGATAAACTTGTATTCCTGTACTTTCCCTCATCCGGAGACGGAGTTCCCCACCAACTTGGATTCATGTTTGATATGGAAAACCGAATACCTGAAAATCACACTCAAATCAAACAGTTAAATCCCTTTGGTAAACCTTCTGTTTAAAAATTCCAAGTGTTTCGACGAAACCAAAATTCCACGAAACAGACTTAGACGTTATTTTTACGAAACAGATTTTGGGCTTAATATTGACGAAATTGGCCCAATGATCGTTTATCGGCGAAACAGAAATTACCAAAGTCGACGAAATAGAATGTTAAACTGGGCTTGACGAAACAAAAGCTTTAAATTATTTGTTTTGGGCTTGACGAAACAAAAGCTTTAATTGTTATTTGGGCCCTTTTATCTTTGATGAAACAGACTAACACGATAAGCCCATTTAGTGAATTGATGTCTTGATTGAATCGACGAAACAAATCCTTATCTTTTGGGCTTCACTTCGACGAAACGGGCCCAAGCTCAATACAAGCCCAAAAAGTGACAAAAATAAATTAAAGGCCCAAGATGTTGACGAAACTAAAGTTTGTTTCGTCGACAGTATAGTTGACGAAAGGGAATTTGTTTCGCCAAAATATGTTTCGTCGAAAAGCAAAGTCAGTGAGTTGGTGAAAAGTTGGTAACTGCTTTCGGCTGGACCTTATCTGTTCTGACACAGGACACAACCCTTTTCAACACATTCCCATACCCAACATACCAACCGGTAAAGTGTGAATAATTATATTCCTTTTGCAATTTTCAAGACACAAACACTTTCACATCTAATCTTCAAGGATCAAAAAGTGTGAAACTATGAAGAACACTTTGAAGGTGGCAAGAACACTATGAATTTTCCGGTGAAACTATGAGTTTTCCGGTGACCCGACACACTTCCGAAACGCGGTTTTGCTTGATAATGTTTAATAAAAACCAATATTTAACACATAAACATAAATTTAACAAGGTTTTTAGCAAAACACAAAGCAAAACAACAAGATTAAACCCGATTTTAAGATGTTTTTCAGAAAAATATAAACTTTATAAACTCGAAAAACAACCAAGAACACCTCGGTTTTAACAAGGAGAAGAGCCAAGGCTCTGATACCACTTGTAGGTCCGGCTAGGAGGATCTAGTCGCCTAATCCTTGTATACAAACCACCCCGGTTGTGCGGAATCCAACCGAGATAGCAAACCGAGATAGAACACGCAAATACACGACACACAATATTCACCGATTAACACCTCTGTATTAATACGTATGTAAGGGTCAGTTACAAAGCAATGTTTACAAATGTATTTTGCAAACTCTCTCAAACTCTCGTGTGTGCGTGTTTTTGCTCTCTCTCTATGTGTCTGCCATTTTCAGTCTAACTACAGACTATATATAGCAACAGACACTACGAAACGGATAAGACACGGCGAAACAGACTAACATCGGTGAAACAAATGGAACTTGGTCGACGAAATTGAATCAAGTCGACGAAACATGTGTGTTTCGCCGACTTCCTTGCGTTTCGCCAATTATGGGCTTGGGCCCAATTCTCTTTCGTCAAACTGCTTAGCCCATGTCTTGTTTCTGCGATTGTGTTAAGCCCAAGGTCTTGTTTCTTGTCTTGATTCAGCCCAAGGACTAGTTAAAGTCCTTTTAAGCATCTTGGTCCATCATAGTTGATCTTGTACACGACGGAGGAAAGTCGTGGTTAATCCGAATCACGTCACGTCGAGTCGCGTCCACAAACATGTATCAACAGATACATATAAGCATTAATAGAGATTATAATTGGCCCTAAACTTTAGCTACTCATTAACCCACTACCGCCACCTCTTTTTTGATAACTGCTTTGACTCAACTCTGGGATCGTATCAATGCTACCCACCCGAAAAAGCAGCTAGTCCAAAGTCGGAAAGAAAAGAATTGGCATGCCAAGCAATTAGCCATTTAATTGTAGGCTGGCCTGCTTCATGGACCCATATATGAGCTAAAACAGAATGTCGTTGCAGCTTTCCCAACTTTGAGCTAAAACATAGGTGTGGCGGGTACCTTTGATGATGGCCTTGCAATGGATCCACTAGACCTGCAAACTATTCCCCCCAAAAGACATTCTCGCCAATAATTTAATGGGTTCCCAGGTCTGCTCAAATACATACTAGCCCGAATTACCCATTAGTCGATACTCACTGTATCACTCGAATTATCCAATTGAGCCAATTGGCTAGATACATATCATTTGCGATGGCTTATAGACTAATTGAAGTCAATTCATCCCCGTGATTCTCGTTTTGTACATCTTCGGGACAGGTCTGATTTTCTACCTCTTCATGGATCACGTGTTATAAACAAATTTCGGCCATCTCCTCCTAGTTAGTCACGGGTTCTAGGGTTCACTGTTGGACCTGGTCAACCGTTTCCTCGGTAACCTCTATGAGTTTGAGACCGTCTCACTCGAAAGAGACTCTTCCTTGTCATCCATCCAAGCCATCTTGATTGTTGCAACATCATCCTTTAATTGCGACACTATGGACTCGAGTCGGGATCCATCCAAGCCAAGCAGATTTGAGAAATCACGAATTTGCAAAATTAAATTGATAAAATTTGAGATGGCGATTGAATGGGTTTCCTGATTTTCAGAAATTGATTGTAAATATAAAATTGAATCCCGATTTCAGAAAAAAAGATCAGATATGTGAAATTGTTTACCGACAATGGAACCAATTGATAAGAACTGAATATTGAAAGCTTTGATTATTGAAAGAACAATTACAAATAGCCAAATTCGAGATAGGCTTGATCTCCTATTTTTAGGAAAGAACCCTAATTTTTTATAATAAAACATTGATTGCATACTCTAACTAGAACATATGGCCCTAAACTTTAGCTACTCATTATCAGCCTTGTCCCTCAAAAGGACATATATTGTGCAATTTGTGGGTAGCTTTTAGTTTACTGTTCTTAAAATAGGCTTGGGGTATTTTTTTAAAAAGAATGATGTTATTGCTAGTGATTTCTATTATTTATTAAATTTATATCAAAATAAAAAGCGATCCGGGTCCTGTCAAGACCTGTTGGCCGGCCCAATACAGTAAAGACTATTTATTAGTGCATGTTATTTGGATTGGTTTTATTCAAAATGTTGGTTCAGAGCATTTTAGGCCCAATCCAGAGAGTTTTTTTCGAGCACATACACTACAAAACTGTAAAACCAAACTCGGACAATATTAAACCAGAGCCAGCTGTATTCATTTCGGTTTGCAATCCTAGATTTACTTAAAATGAACCGGTTCTTGGTTTGGTTAATTCTGTAATGGTTAATAACAACTTTTTCAAACCAAACTTGAAATCACATCATTTATGGTTTTAGAATTGGAAAACTCCAAGTTTGTGTTTGGTTCCCACTCCAAGTTGGAACCGATCAGATCTGTTTATGAGTCATAACTGAATTTGGTCTGGTTTGTGTCCTGTTATAATCTTGTGATTTTAATTAATCCTCACTATGTTAGTGATTAGTATTTTCCTTTTGATCTCAACTCGCAGATCCGGTGGGGTTTGCCACCCCTAGCCAATTTCTTTCAACCAGTGCATATCATGAATGCATCTTAAGACAGGTATTTATCCAGATTTCCTGCTTTTTGCTCATGATTGTTTTATTTGTTCATTTGATGCATCTTCATCACATTTATGGTTTTAACAATCTGTTGCTGATTCAAAGTTATTTAATGTTTACAGATTAGACTATTGAAGGCGAGATACCACAACGAACTACTGAAAATGCACTACCATGTCAGGGTGTTGCGCATTCGGGTCCAACTCAATCATACCATATTCCATACCATTTATCAACACATAATTCCTTCTTTTATTAAGGTGTAATTATCCTTTGCAGGCAACAAATATGTTGGAATATTAAACTTAATTTAGTTATTTTATTATGTATTAAGTGTAATTAGGATAGTTAAAGTTATTATTATGTATGTATGAAACGATATAGATGAACGGTTGTGTCGGTTGGTTGAAAATGTTTCACTTGACGGTTATTCCCGCCAAAAAACCAAACCTTCACATAACCGTTTTAAGTCTGATGTATAAATACACATTGCCGGCAATCTTTGCCGGGTAACAAGAAGATATTCATAATATCATTCCAATTCTGTTTTGTCTATTTCTCTGTACAACACACACACAAACAGGAATATGACAACGATGACGATAACGGCTTCCGCTAACATAGATGATGATGTTTCGGATATGATGATGACGACTTCCGCTGTCCGGATGTCCAACATAGTGGTATCAGAGCCACGGTGGGAAATCGATGAAGATCGATCGATGGTATATGATTCCGGGCACATCCGGATGAAGAACAAAAACAGGGGATATGGAGACGGACAAGAATCCAATCCCGATCGCACGATTTCGCGATCACGAATGTTCGCAAGAATGAAGCGAAATATCCTAATGAAATTAGAAATCGAAATCGAGTTACTGGAACTAGATACGGAAGAAAGACGGGAAGATCACGGTAACGAAGGTATGAAACAACAGGAGATGTTTAATGTTCATAAGAACAGAGAAAAGGAACGAGAACCGGAATGGTTGGAAATCGCAGAATTACACGTTCCCGGGAAGAGACGGATGATAAAGAGGAACGAACGACGAAGGAAGGATCTTACGAAGAAGCGATGTTACTATTGTCATGATATGGGACACTTAATTGCCTTCTGCAAATTAAAAGAACATGACAAGGCAACCGGAATTCAGCGAACGAGGGCAGAGTACGACGTCACCGGCACAGAACATGGATTATGGGCAGATATATGGAATGAATGTTGTCACCGGATTAATAAGAGTAGAGGAGTTAGGAGAAAGAGAAAGAAGAAGAAGATGCAAACTATGGATGAAGGCCCTGTACATGAAAAACAATCTGTGGATGAAGGCCCTGTACATGAAGAACGAACTATGGATGAGGCCAACAAAAGTGTTCTCAAGCACTCTCTAAAACTGAATTAAGTTTAGGGGAGTGTGTTGGAATATTAAACTTAATTTAGTTATTTTATTATGTATTAAGTGTAATTAGGATAGTTAAAGTTATTATTATGTATGTATGAAACGATATAGATGAACGGTTGTGTCGGTTGGTTGAAAATGTTTCACTTGACGGTTATTCCCGCCAAAAAACCAAACCTTCACATAACCGTTTTAAGTCTGATGTATAAATACACATTGCCGGCAATCTTTGCCGGGTAATAAGAAGATATTCATAATATCATTCCAATTCTGTTTTGTCTATTTCTCTGTACAACACACACACCCTGACATGGTATCTCACCTGTGGCGAATCAGAATTTCAAGTTTGGAAAAATGAAAGCACCAATGCACAAAAAAAATGAGTTTACCGGATCAAAAATTCGCCATGGGATGTCTCCTTTGTGTTCAGGATTAGTGAACCAGGTCCCATGGACTCAGTGCTCTCTTCCATCTACTGTAAACCCAATTCCTCAGCATACAACAACTTCAACTTTAAAATTTGGTGTCAATGGTGTGTTGTCCCCACACTCAACAACTCGATCTCCATTTTTACTTTCTACTGATTCATCCGCTCCATCTAAAACACCCATGGATCCACCTTCACAAGAACCAGAAACCTCAAAAGATCCGGCTTTTCATTTGACCGAAATGGTACACTTGTTTCTGAAATATAATTTGAGAAAACCTTTTAAGCTATGTCCTTAAATGATTATATTCTTGGTGCTGATTGCTAAGTTGTTATGCTATTTCAGGTAAAACGAATATCATCAGACGAATTGATTTCTTCTTTAACTGACATTAACTCAATTGAAAAGGTGACCAGTATCATACCACATTGTGTACCTCCAAATCTAGTTAGTACACATATACAAGATGAAACCAATGTTATGTTAGAATATGATCCTGAGCCACTACAAAAAAGGAAACGCGAGTTAAGTGTCCCATCATTGTATAGTGAACAGTTTGTTTCTCAAAAATGGGACATATGTTCAACAGAAACGTCAGCGAACAAGAGGAAAAAAATCCAGGTAAATTTATTGCACAAATAAGTTGCAAGTTTTTTCATGGAGATTCATATCATGTTTTTATACTTGGTGTCTTCTTAGTGGTCGATTCTCTTCATGTTTGTTGTTTTAATCTCCTTGCAATCTATGTGATTCTTATAGAGGAATCCTGCAATATTGGAGGAGATTAAAAAGATTAACAGCAAGCTACTTGAGACCTCTATTGAGATGGACTGTTCTGAAGATGATATTAACATTCTTGGAGCTCATGAAGGGACCATAGTGAAGTGCTTGTTCAGGAGTGTTTGTTCCCTACTCAGCCCACACAAAGGTGCTTCATCTGAAAAGGTAAACTTTAGCAGCACCTGAAATCTATTTCGAGATGCGGTTTTCAAAGCTCAAATTCACAGATCCGGAGCAATTTATGGAATTTGATAAAAAGGCATTTTGAAATTGTTATGGAAAGTTTTCTTTTAAGTGGTTAATTGCACATAATCTTGTTTGTTTGATATTTCGACACTTGCTCGAGAGACCTGGTTGATATCACTTGCACCATTTGTAAACCGGACAAGAAAAGGAGAATAAAAAGAAAGCATACATTTTGATCTGCATTTAATGTATACATCTGGCTTCTTTACTAAAAATTGGTCTTTGTTTCTTTATACAGATGCCGGAGTTTGTCATACTACTTCTTGTTCCGGTTAATTATCCAGCATCCGCACCAAAAATCATTAAATGGAGCCATGATGCATTGAAGTAAGTGACAATAAAACATTAAATAAAACAATAAAAACCTTCTAATGTATTATGTACTATTAATCAACTATATATAAGAATACAACCTAACTAAATCATAAAGATAACCTTACTAATTAATATATTCTATCTAATATCTTCTGGCAGCATTGAACCATGGGGGACGTTGTATGATGAAATGCTGACTAAGTTCAAGGTTTTGCTTTGCGGAATTACTGGAATACATTCTCTTGAAGATATGGCAAGAAATTGGGATGCTAGTGCTCGAGCTATAGTGACTAGATTTTTAAAAGAAGGAAGTGGAAAAGGCTTTAGTGATAAGTATGGAAGCTGAGACAGCTTCCTGAACTATTCTCTAGCTCTAACTAGTCCTAAACAAAACATGTAAATCATATATGCAACTAATACTATGTGTGTTACTTCTGAAGAAAGGTTGAATGTTTTCATAATCTTTGAGTAACAATTGATGATGTTAATCCCTCACATCTCAAAGGGTCCTATTGTAAATAGTCTAAATTATGTTTTGTTATGTATTTGTAACCTATGTAAAGTCTATGGGTTAGATAACTTAAGTTAGAACTTGGTAACCTACATATACACGTGTTGTGTATGTCTTCGATCATAAGCAACGCCAAAGGAGATCCGATGATCAAAGCAACGCCAAGGGAAGGGACGTGACTTTTCAACATGTCAGTTCCGTCATGTATAAATATGGTTTAGGTTTTCAAGTTGCAATACACACAAGTTATCTGTTGAATTAAAGTGAATTCTATTATTGTTTTTTTCAATATCAATTTGTGAATGTGGGCCAACAATAGTATCAGAGCATCAGGCTCTTGATATTGATTCACGGGTATAGAATTCAAAGTCACAAAGGAATCACAGGAGACACAAAATCACAATTAGGGGTTCAACTACAAAGCTTGATCGTTTATTCGTAGTTTGCTTGCCATAAGGTTTTGGTTTGTGGGAGTCATGAACTAGGGAGAAAGAACGAAATCAGGGGTTCTTAGGTTTTGTTTGGAGTACTACGAAGATCAGAATTAAATTTGGTGGTGTATCTGATAGGATGGTGTTCACATATCAAGTTGAGGACCAAAGGGTGTTAATAGAGTTCAAGATATCTAGATTTTAACAAGACAAATCAAGAACAAAATAATCAGTTTTGTCTATTCCTTTTAAAATCTAAATTTTGTATATGTATTGGTAATATAGTTTAGAAACAAGAATCATACGGGGTTGTATAAATACAATTTTTCAAAGTGAAATTCATACAATCAGAAATTATCAGACCAAAATAAATAATTAAAGTGACATCAGTCTAGTTTTGAAGGGTCTTTAGTGTAATTTCTAATTCTATAAATTCCTATGTATCTCTTCAGTTTCTGTGTGACATAATAATCAAAACCTTTGAGTTGTTTTGGTATCCAGAGCCTTCTTTTTTTACTCAGAATTTCAAGAGTCCCACCACCAGCCTCCCTGCCGACGTCAATTTCCGGCAAACCTATCCCCAGCCGACGATAACTTCCGGCTCCAATCTAAAATCTTCTGATGGCTGCTATCATTCCTTTCACCACCCAAGAAAAAACGGCTCACAACTCTCACAAATTTGCTTTCACTTTGAACCCTAAAAATTATGGTTATTGGAAAGCTATGATCGAACCTTTCCTCATCGCCAACAATTTGTTCGGCTATATTGATGGTACAATTCCGTGTCCACAAGAAAAAGTTACGACTGAAAATCCCCACCACTGATAATCCTAGTTATCGAGGGTGGATTGCTAATGATGCTCATGTTCGAATGATCCTTGTCTCTACTGTTTCTGAAGCCTCCTTCCAACATGTTCAAGGTACAACCTCCCGTGACATTTGGCTCGCCTTAGAGCGTGCTTATGCTCCTTCAACATCTTCTCATGAATTTACTTTAAAAACCCAACTCCTTAAAATCGCCATGAAAGGCGATGAAAAACCAATTGATTACTTAAGTCGTGCTCAGGAATACGCAACTGCTCTCGCCAATATTGGCGAACCCATGAAGGATAAAGATCTGGTAATGCTCACCATAGCTGGTCTACGTGAAGAGTATAACGGTCTCAAGAGTAACCTCCTTGCTCGCTCCCCTCCGGTTGCTTTCAATGAGTTACATGGCCTTCTTAGTGACCACGATTATATGTTGAATAGACTCAATACCGTCTCGGTTACAGCCAACCTCTCATCACAGCTCCTTGCTGCGGCTGCCACCGCACCTGTCACCCCTCCCGCTGGTCTTGAATCCATTCAGCAACAACTTAAAACCCTTCAACTCATGGCTGCCCAGATTGGTTATCAGCTTCATCCTGCAGCCCCGACTCAACAGGCTGCCACTGCTTCTGTTTCACAACCGCAAGCATACCTTTCTCCTCGTTCCAACAATAACAACCGCAATAATCGAGGAAACCGTGGCAACTATCGCGGCAACACCCGCTCCAACCGTGGCCGAGAACAACAAGGAACAAGACAATTTTCTTGGGCTTCCACCCAGAACATGGTTTATGGTCACTGCAATCGGTGTGGAATCGGACACATTCCGTCTCAATGTCCAAATCAGTCCTCTAATGGTCGTGCACAAGCCAACTACGCTGCTTCTGATGTTGGCTCATACTCCACTTGGAATCCTGACACAGGCGCTAATCATCATGGCACTCCAGACTTGTCCAGCCTTGACAATTCCGAGGCTTACTATGGTACTGACTCTCTCCATGTTGGTGACGGTAACCCACTTCCTATTCTTCATATTGGCTCTAAACAATTTTCTTCCACAAATAAAACTTTTAACCTTTCAGACATTCTTCATGTACCCCAACTTAAAAAGAACCTACTTTCTGTACAAAAATTTTGTTGTGACAATAATGTCTTCTTTGAATTTCACTCTTCCTTTTTTGTTGTGAAGGACGAGTTTACACAAGCTACCCTCCTCAGGGGTCCAAGTGAACAGGGTCTCTATTCCATCCGTCTTCCTCGGCTTCAGTTGCTTCCAAAAGTTGCTTTCACGACCACCAAAGCTTCCTCCACAATATGGCATCAACGATTAGATCATCCTCACAGTCGAGTCTTTAATTCTGTTATTTCTTCGTGTTCTTTACCTGTTTCAAATAAATTGTCATCATCGTTGTGTACTTCTTGTCAAATGGGCAAGTCATCTAAACTTCATTTGCAAGAATCAACCTTTCGTAGTAATAAAGTTTTGGATTTAGTTTATTGTGATGTTTGGGGACCTTCTCCCTCATTGTCTATTGATGGTTATCGTTATTACTTGTTGTGTGTTGATCACTATTCTCGTTATATGTGGTTTTTTCCACTGTCTCAAAAATCAGATGTTTATACTCAATTTACCAACTTTGTGCGTATGGTGGAACGCCAATTCAACACCAAGCTCAAAAACGTCCAATCTGATTGGGGGGGCGAGTTTCGCAACTTGACTTCGTTTTTTACATCTCTTGGTATTATTCATCGTAGGTCGTGTCCTCACACGAGTGAACAAAACGGGACTGTTGAACGACGTCACCGCCATGTTGTGGAAACTGGGCTTGCTTTTCTTGCTCAAGCTCATTTACCTCAACGCTTTTGGTTTTTTGCCTTTGAAACAGCGGTCTACCTCATAAACCGTCTTCCTTCTCGAGTCACTCATGAAAAATCTCCTTTTCAAATTCTTTTCAACCGTAAACCAGATTACACATTCCTTCGTGTCTTTGGCTGTCAATGTTTTCCTTATCTTCGTCCCTACAACCGTCATAAAGTTGATTTTCGGTCTGTCCCGTGTGTCTTTCTTGGATATAGTCCTGTTCACCATGGATATCGCTGTTTTGACCCTCAAACCGAACGTGTGTACATTGTTCGACACGTTCGCTTTAATGAACATATTTTTCCCTACAATCAACCCTTACCTACTCAACCTACTTCCCCACCCTCATCTCCTTACACTTCTATATTCCCTGACCCAATACCTGACTTCTCTACACCATCTGAAACACCACACCCACCAAGCCCACCACCCACTCAGCCACCTGCCAACACTCAACACCAACCTGAGACTGTTCCTCAACCTCCACCACCTCCGCCACCTAGAACTCGTCCTTCTCACCTGCGACAAAACCCAAAACAAACTAAACGTTTTGATCCTTCGGCCTATACTGCTTCCACTAACTCTATCCCAACTGAACCCACATCCTTTACCGTCGACAACAATTTCCTGGAGTGGCGTCGTGCCATGGCCGAAGAATTAGAGGCCTTAGACAAGAATGGAACCTGGTCCTTAGTTCCTCGTGTTCCTAATACTAATGTTGTTGATTGCAAATGGGTGTACAGGTTAAAAACTGACCAGAATGGCAACATCAGTCGTTATAAGGCAAGACTTGTTGCAAAAGGTTTTCGGCAGCAGTCCGGGGTGGATTATCATGAGACTTTTAGCCCTGTTGTTAAACCGGCCACTATTCGTACGGTGCTTTCTCTTGCAGTTTCTAATTCTTGGCCGTTAAAACAGTTGGATGCTCAAAATGCCTTTCTTCACGGGGATCTTGAAGAAACCGTTTACATGACTCAGCCGCCTGGTTTTGTTGATCCCGCTAAACCTCATCATGTGTGTTGCTTGCACAAGTCCTTGTACGGTTTGAAACAGGCCCCACGGGCCTGGTTCAACAAGCTTTCCACAGCCTTGCAACAACTTGGTTTCTTTGGCTCCAAAACGGATCCGTCCCTTTTCATCTATAATCACAAGGGTAGCATGGTTTATATCTTGGTGTATGTTGATGATATTATTATCACCGGTAATAATTCTCCGTTGGTCAATTCCGTAATAGCGAAGCTAAGCTCCATGTTGGAGGTTAAAGACCTTGGTCCTTTACATTACTTCTTGGGCATCGAATTTCTCCACCAGAACTCTGGTCTAATTCTTTCTCAAAGGAAGTACCTTCTCGATGTTATTAATAGGGCTGGTCTCTTTGAATGCAAACCTGTTGCCTCTCCAATGGACACGAAGTCAGTTCTCTTACCGAATGATAGCCCACTTTTTGCTGACCCTACACGGTATCGTCAAATAGTTGGTGCCCTTCAGTATGCTACCCTTTCACGCCCAGACATTGCCTTCTCAGTCAACAAGGTTTGTCAATTTATGCATGCACCAACTGAAGCTCATTGGTCTGCTGTGAAACGTATTTTACGGTACTTAAAAGGAACTCTGCACCTCGGTCTTCTTTTTCGACATTCATCTGCTTCGCATCTTCATGCCTTTTCTGACTCTTTTTGGGATGATGGTTCTAGTTCCCTTGTTCAAGCTTACTCTGATTCTGATTGGGCTGGTTGCCCGGTGGACCGCCGATCCACGGGGGGATATGCAATATACTTGGGCTCTAATCTAGTTTCGTGGTCTGCTCGCAAACAAAAGACCGTCTCTCGGTCCTCCACAGAATCTGAATATAAAGCCATTGCTGATGTTGTTGCTGAAATAATCTGGCTTAAATCTCTTCTTCAAGAACTGGGTGTTACATCAACTAAACCGACACTATGGTGTGATAATCTTGGTGCTACATACCTCTCGGCTAACCCAGTCTTCCATGCCCGTACAAAACATGTTGAAGTAGATTTTCATTTTGTTCGAGAACAAGTTGCTAAAGGGAAGTTGTATGTCAGGTTCATTAAAACAGACGACCAGATTGCTGATGTGTTTACAAAACCGTTGTCTTCATAGCGCTTCACGTTTCTTAGGTCCAAGTTGCAGGTCGTTCCCCGCCCTCAACTTGCGGGGGAATATCAGACCAAAATAAATAATTAAAGTGACATCAGTCTAGTTTTGAAGGGTCTTTAGTGTAATTTCTAATTCTATAAATTCCTATGTATCTCTTCAGTTTCTGTGTGAAATAATAATCAAAACCTTTGAGTTGTTTGAAATCATGTCTAATACACTTGGCAATTCGAGTCAACAAATTGTAATTCACAAGGATGTGGGATCTTTGACTCGCTACTGGTGTCAAATTCTGAAATCAACAAACTATACGGCATGGGCTATCTGTATCAAGACCATACTAGAAGTAAATGGACTCTAGGAGATGATAGAACCCATAGAAGGAATGTAAGCAATTGTTAAAAAAGGATTAAGCAACCATTGCATCACTGTAAGATGTCGTTTTGCAAGTGGAAAATTGCAAGACTACAAGAGAGATTTGGAACACACTAATAACAAGGCATGTTGAAGTAGATCGGGTGCAGAAGGCATGTTTGCAAACACTCATGACCAATTCAAATGAAGGACGATGACACAATAGACACTTATAGTGTAAAGATAAATTGTATTATTACAAGGGCGAGTGAATTTGGAACAACGCTTAATTAGCCAACTCAAAACATCTACCCGTCGTGCCCGATAGATTGATTTAGATTTTTTGTCCATAGAAAAATACTAGAATCTAGACACAATGACTCTTGATGAGGCTACTGGTAGATTGAAGACCTTTGAGAAAAAAAATAGGCACAGCGAACAATTAATAAGAACTCTTGTACATACATCATGACAATAACATGAACCGTGGACAACGTTTTGGAAATCATGGACGAAGGAGATTCCACCCCCACGAGCCCGAGTAGAAACACTTATCATCATAGAGATGGGACACACCTCTTAAAAGTCGGAAGAAACCGACAAACCACAAAGGGATGATATATAGCATGCAAGAAACACCAGATAGAAAAGATAAGTCGAAAATCACTTGCTACAAATGTGGGAAACTCTGACACTATGCCTATGAATGTCAAACCAAGAAACATAAGGAAGTTGAATCACTCTTAGTCGAACTACAGTTTTGATGTGCCTAGACATCGAAGAGAATTAGAAATAGGAAAATTGGTCGCGTGATCAAAATGAAGAAACTATGTGATGCGGAGACAACCAGAGTGGGGTGCAATCAAATAAACCACTAAGTGGATCATGTCAAAGCAAAGAAATTTATTAATCAATCAATGATGAAGAATTGGCATGTTGTGTGAGACAACCCGTGAAGAGAAAATTAAATCATGTGATGTGATCAAAGTGTGAAGAATATGAATAATCATGTGACTGGATTAGAAAAAAGAATTGTTGTGTGATACAAATATAAGAATAATCTGAGTGACTCAGACAATACAAAATCTATGCCAGATGGATTCAAGTCATGTGATATGATGGTGGGAAATTTAATCAAGACCAGGTGCAGTTTGTGTTGAGAAAACTACGTACTAAGAAGTTTGTGTGATACAAATCAAGTGTAGTAAAAGTTCGTGAGAAGCAAGTTAAAATTGAACATCAATTCGTGTGAAGCAAAATCAATAAGAAGACCCAGGTGGAGCGATGGATACTAGGGAGATTCAAGAGGATGGCATGTTTTGTATACTAACAAAGGATGCAAGGATCAAATTCAATACTATGAGAAAATTGCTCGTAGTTTAAGACCTACAACTCAAAGATTGGTGTTCGTGATTAGGGGGAGAATGATGATGTTAATCCCTCACATCTCAAGTCCAAGGTCTCATTGTAATTAGTTTAAATTATGTTTTATTATGTATTTGTAATGTAACACCCCGTGTTTCGAAAGTCAAAGTCAACATTGAAGTCAAAGGAAGAAAAGATTGCTAATTGCGATCTATCACTCCTTGCTCGACTACTGTCTTGACTTCCTTAACTTGTAATCGAATCTTTATTTTGTTTGCTTTAGTTTTATTATGTGGAGTACTTGTTAATAATCGAGATTTAATCGATGTTTGTCGCATGTTTTATCGCTTTATCGCTTATCGCATCGCAGTCGCATTCGCAACCCGAATTATGCGTTCTGGATATTGTTTTACATGTGTGTGCTCTTCATGTGTTACTTGTGCATGTTTATTTACCTTATGTATTGTGATGATTAATCGAAACGCAATCGCAATCGAATCGCAAACGCTAAACACCGGTTATTTAGGATGATTGTATGTTAGATATAGTATTTGCGTGTTTATTATTAATCTATCGCAACGCCCGCTCGAAACGCATCGCAACGCTCAACAAGCAAATCGAAACGACAAAACTCAACACGCCGGACACCGGATCGAGTGGCCACCCGATCGAGCTGCCATCCGATCGGTGGCCCATCCGATCTTAGTGAACTTTCCCTTTTTGGCAACCTATAAATACCCTCACTTGTCACATCACTTGATGTGACAGCTCTCCACTCGACCCAGCCGCACTTCAGCCTTCTTTCTCTCGATTTCTCGCGATTCTTATAAGTTTCCAACCTAAATCTTGTACTTCTATGATCTACACGCACTCCTTCATCATTTTCTCTTTTGAATCTCAACTTTTAACCGTGAAATCAACGGATATGAGGTGTTCTAGGATGATGTCATCATGGAGTTCTTATGAACTTCAAGTATTGGCCTCATTCCACCAAGAACAACTCAGATCTGAAGGATTTCCACAAGATTAAGCAACGATTTCGCATAGATCTGCATTGATCCATGGTTAAAAGGATTGAAAGATGGTTTTCTAACTTTCTTTCAACTCTTTTACACTCAATGCACTCAAAACTGATTGAATCGGAGCTGGTTCTGATCTTCTACTCCTTCTTAGTGATGTCTTGGGTTCAAGATCTGGTTTCTACCAAAAAGACAACCGATTCCGGGTTAAACATGAACAACCGTCACGAACCTGTGAACGGGTCGGATCTGGGTGATTCATGTTCGATCGGGTCACTAGGGTCTTGACGAGGTTCTGTTGTTTAGCGTGTTATCACACCGTCTCGATCAAAACTGCAAAACTATCAAAACAATCAAGTATCAAAGACGATCAGGCCGTTGGGACGGGTTGCCGTCCGATCGGATTGGCATCCGATCGGCTTACACTTGGTTCCACACTTAAACTCTTGTTTCAACTTTTCAAAGGTCTGAACGTCGAACGGATTGCCGTCCGATCGGATTACCATCCGATCGAACGACCATCCGACCATGTGACGTTTGGGACTTCAATACTTAAACAATTTTCAACATGTTCAATGTATAGTCAGTTCCAACGGATTGCCACCCGATCGGATTGCTATCCGACCGAGTGACAACCCTGCTGTGAACTTGTTCTCACTAAGTGTCCTACCAATCGGATCGTTACCCGATCGAGCCGCCGTTCGATCGATCGACCTGAAGAGTAGAGATACTTCACTGTTTTCAAAATGCTACAACGAAAACTTCAAAGCCATCATACACAAACACATCCTTACCAAACAAGATGTCAATCCAATCGAATGGCCATCCGATCGGATGACCATCCTAACTGATTGACATCCGATCGACTGGCCATCCGATCGGATTGCCATCCGACACTTGGTACTTTACACCATTTTACGCGCCGCTTATCGTTTATGCTATCGTTAACTGTTCAGGCTAATCTCTCTCAGCGCTCCCTTCAATCCAAGAGAGTGTTTACTTGTTAAACACAATCTGTGAGTATACTCTATCCCTTATTGCTTTACGCACTTTTGGGTGTTACATACGTTACTTATTCTAAATCACAATCGACACACAAAGCAAACACTATTTATACGCTAACCGCTATTGTTTGTTATACGTGACTCGATGAATGCATGTTTGTCATGTTTCACACACTTTGGCAAATCATCCTCACACACAAACCCTAGCTTTCCTCTCTTCCTCTCTCGCTCAAACCCGACGGCACAAGATCATCCTCTTGTTAGGATCACACATCTCTACTCGTAATCGGTTAGTGTATTACTTGAACGTATGATTGTTAATATGATGGATTGCATGATCTACATAATGATTTCAGTAGTGATGTATGGTTACACGTTCGGTTGCATAATTTTTGATAATGTTAGTATTTTTGTTAATCATATGATGCTAATACCAATTAATAGTGTTCTTGTTAATCGGCCATATGTGTATGTTGAGTTAATCGGATCGTAGCTGGTTAATGTGCTAAGTAAATCGGATTAGTTGATGTTCTCGGCTACATGTTCATATGAATGGTTGGATAATTGTTTATGATATGATTTAGGGTTCATACAAATTAGTGATAATTTGCTTGTTCGATCGAGAATTAGGATGTGGTGAAACTAATTTGGTGTTAATTGATTCCTATAAACTTGGAAACTGTTGAGGGTAATTGATAATTGTAACCAAATGAGCATGATATCCGGAATAATGGAATCGATCGCACAAGACCTCCTGTCGCACAAGAGGCCCAATCGCACTAGTCAGCCGATCGCACAAGATCAGGTCATTCCAGATCTGATCCAACCGCACAAGCTGATCGGATCACACAAGCCCTCCAATCGCACAATTTGGACTGGATCGCACAAGATTTCTTTGCTCATTTGTTGTTTGGGCCGGGTATTCTTGTTGGGCTGGACTACTCAAATCGTACAAGCCTAAGCCGGATCGCACAAGGCTTTTATGTGTTATCGGATTTAGCCGAGAATGTGTTGTTGATTGTTATGTTATTTGGGCTCCTTGTTATTTTGGGCCGGGTGTCTAACGGAGCCGCACAACATGTTGTGGATCGCACAAGGCCGTGCTGAACGCACAACATGTTGGGCCGACTGTTATTGGGCTATATCTTTCGGATCGTACAAGTTAGACATGATGAGTGCTTGACTATTATTGTTAAAGTGTTAACGTGTGTTATGTGATTTGCCATGATCATACTTGATACAATACGTGTAGAACATACGTGCGATATACGAACCTGACTTGTATAATAACCATGATAGGACGTGGTTGACCACCTTTAGTTCAAGAAACCCTTTTGTGTGTATCTGCCGAGCAACCCAAGGTGAGTTCACACTCTTACCAAGGCATGGGATTCCCGGGGTGTTGGGAATGGGATTGAAAGGATAAGGTTGAATAGATTCATACGGATACCATTACTAGACTACCATACCATCGTCCTCGGTTGTGCAGGATACCTACGTATACTTATGCTACTCGCCATCCTCGGTTGTGAAGGATACTCACGTAAAACCTGCGTGAACGGATACTCACTACTGCCTCGGTTGTGTCAGGCACTTACGTAAAACCTACGTAAACCCCCACGTACCCTATCCTCGGTTGTGAAGGATACTTACGTAAATCCTACGTAAACTTGTACGTATCACTGTTCTCGGTTGTGAAGAACACTTATGGTTACGCATAGTCTAGTGGATTAATAACATGGGAAGCCCCCACCAATAGAGACCTATATCGGCCCTGTAGAGCCACCTGATACTCATGAACTTACTATTACGCTCTTACTTTCTGTGAACTCGCTCAACTAGTTGTTGACTCTCTGCTGCATGCCTTGCAGGACCTTAGGTACTTTAGGAGCTTGCACAAGGAGGAGCAGGTCGTTGTGGGCAATGGATCGTGATTACTTATTAAACACTTATGACGTTTCAAACATTAATACTTATGTTGGGTTTTTTCAATAATGCTTCCGCTACACTTATCTACATTGGTTTTGATGATCACCTTTCGTATTGATGGAATCTTTATTACTACTTATTTACATGTTCAATATGATTGGTGGCTTGGTCCTGGTCAGTCACGCTCCCAAGCGGTGATACTCCGCAGGTGGATTTTGGGGGTGTGACAGATTTATATCAGAGCCATTGGTTATAGAGAACTAGGTTTTAATATGGGAAAACGTTTTTATTAAAACCAGACTATAAACAGAACAGTGCTCTCAACGATCCACAACGACGCTTCGCTCCACGTGCAAGACTCGACATCCTAGGTAATAAGGTTTATGTTTATTACCTGCATGATAGAACTATATAGAACTTTGCTCGCGTTACACTTAGATACACATGATACTATTACATGAGGATACTTACGTGCTTACACTTTTCTGTCATCGCCCTACTCGCGAACCATTCTCACTTACGCTACTTTTACAATGAAGATCATGTCTGGACGAATTAACATGACTCAAGCCCAGCTAGAGGCTCTCGTTCAAGCTCAAGTTGCTGCGGCACTTGCAGCTGCTCAAGCAGGTAGTATATCCTGTAGTCATAACTCACGCTAGGATCTTTAGATCCTACACTCCTAAACTAGCCCTTGTAATTAAACTTTGTCCTATTCGTACACAATAGGTCAACCAGCACAGCAACCTGTCTGCACTTTCAAGAACTTCATGGACTGTCGTCCAAGTACCTTTAGTGGCACTGAAGGAGCGGTTGGACTCCTCCACTGGTTTGAAAAGCTCGAGTCTGTGTTCGAGATGTGTGAATGCCCTGAGGCTCGCAGGGTGAAATACGCCACTGGCACGCTAGAAGGAATAGCACTAACTTGGTGGAACGCCAAAGTTCAGATCTTAGGGTTGGCAGCTGCTAACGCCACACCCTGGAATGATTTCAAGGAACTGATCAAGAGAGAGTACTGCACTCGGGAAGACATCCACAAGTTGGAAGATGAGTTGTACCATCTGAAGATGACTGGATCCGAAATTGAAGCTTACACCAAAAGGTCAAACGAACTGGCCGTGCTGTGTCCAACTATGGTGGACCCTCCAGTTAAGCGCATTGAGTTGTATCTCAAAGGGTTGGCGCCAGAGATCCAGAGCCATGTTACTTCGGCTAATCTTGATATCATCCAGGGTATTCAACGCCTCGCTCACCGCATCACAGACCAGGCAGTGGATCAGAACAAACTGCCTAAACGTATCAGCGCTACTGCTACCGCTACTACTTCAGCTACTCCTACTACTCCCAGTGACAGCAAGAGAAAATGGGATGGGGATTCCAGCAAGGGATCAGCTTCAGTTCAGTCTAAGGCCCAGCAACGAAAGACTGACAGTTATCAGAGTCCCAGCCAGCACTCTTCAGGTAGCCACAGGCAGGGCGGATATCGAGGGAACCTCCCAAAGTGCAACAACTGCGGCAGACACCACGGTGGCCAGTGTAACAAGGGTCGCTGTCAAAGATGCCTCAAGATGGGTCATGAGGCTAAGGATTGTAGAAGCCCTTGGCCTGCGAATCAGAATCAGCAGCAGCCACCAGCACATCAGAATCAGCAGCAGGGCAACAAAGGATGTTTTCATTGTGGTGCAGAAGGTCACTTCAAAAGGCACTGCCCTCAGCTAAACAGGAACAACAATAACAACAATAACCAGGGCAATGGCAACAACAACAACGGGGGAAACAACAACAACAATGGCAACGAGGCAAGGGGTCGAGCTTTCGTGTTAGGACGAGGAGATGCAATGAACGATCCCAATGTGGTCATGGGTAAGTTTCTCCTTGACGATATTTATGTTACTGTTTTATTTGATTCGGGTGCGGATACAAGTTATATTTCTGTGAAAGCCAGTAAATTGTTAAAACGTACATCAACACCCCTAAACACCAAACACGTCGTAGAACTAGCTAATGGTAAGAGTTTAGAAGCCACGCAGATAGTCAGGGGTTGTAGTATCGTCTTAGCCGGTCAAGTTTTCTCCATCGACCTTATTCCCATAGTCTTGGGAAGTTTCGACATCGTCATAGGGATGGATTGGTTATCCCAGCATCAGGCTGAAATCGTATGCAGTGAGAAGATTATTCGCATTCCCCGTTCTGGTCAAGAACCTCTTGAAGTTCAAGGTGACAAGAGTGGTGCAGTGGTCGGCATCATCTCTTTCTTGAAGGCTCAGAAGTGTCTGCGGAAGGGTCACACCGCAATCTTGGCACTCGTTTCAGATGCATCAGTGAAGGAAAAGAAACTGGAGGATATTCCAGTAGTACGCGACTATCCTCAGGTGTTTCCTGAAGACTTACCTGGCTTACCGCCTCATCGTCAGGTCGAATTTCAAATCGAGCTCGCTCCAGGAGCAGCACCCATAGCTCGCGCACCATATCGTTTAGCTCCATCAGAATTGGAGGAACTGTCAAAGCAGCTACAAGAGCTCTTGGAAAAGGGCTTCATTCGCCCAAGCTCTTCGCCTTGGGGAGCTCCAGTGTTGTTCGTGAGAAAGAAAGACGGTACGTTCAGAATGTGCATAGACTACCGTGAACTCAACAAGGTGACGGTGAAGAACCGTTATCCTCTCCCACGCATAGACGACTTATTCGACCAGTTGCAAGGGTCGTGTTACTACTCCAAGATAGACTTGAGGTCTGGTTATCATCAGCTGAGAGTCCGGGATGAGGACGTCTCCAAAACCGCATTCAGAACTCGTTATGGCCACTACGAGTTTCTCGTCATGCCGTTCGGGTTAACGAACGCACCTGCCGTATTTATGGACCTTATGAACAGGGTGTGCAAACCCTATCTCGACAAGTTTGTCATTGTCTTCATCGACGACATCCTGATCTACTCCAAGAGTCAGGAGGAGCACGAGCAGCACCTACGCCTTATTTTGGAACTCCTACGGAAGGAACAGCTGTACGCTAAGTTTTCGAAATGCGACTTCTGGCTTCGTGAAGTCCAGTTCTTAGGCCACGTAGTGAACAAGGATGGGATCCATGTCGATCCATCCAAGGTAGACTCGATCAGAAACTGGCCTGCACCACGTACGCCAACAGAAATACACCAATTCTTGGGTTTGGCGGGTTACTACAGACGGTTTATTAAAGACTTTTCAAAGATTGCTCAGCCGCTTACACTACTGACACAGAAGGGTGTCACATATCGCTGAGGAGAGCCCCAGGAGACTGCTTTTCAGCACTTAAAGGATAGACTTTGCAGTGCACCCATCCTCTCATTGCCAGAGGGCACGGACGACTTTGTGGTCTACTGTGATGCATCCATCCAGGGTCTTGGATGTGTGTTAATGCAGCGCGACAAGGTCATTGCTTACGCCTCGCGCCAACTTAAGATTCACGAACGAAATTACACGACGCACGATCTAGAGCTGGGAGCTATTGTTTTTGCACTCAAGATATGGCGACACTACCTGTACGGTACCAAGTGCACAATTTACACCGATCACAGGAGTCTCGAGCATATCTTCAGACAGAAGGAATTGAACATGCGTCAACGACGATGGGTTGAATTACTTAACGATTACGAATGCGCTATCAAGTACCATCCAGGCAAAGCCAACATTGTGGCTGATGCCCTCAGTCGGAAAGACACTCTACCACGGCGCGTGCGAGCGCTACAGCTTACGATTCAGTCTAGCCTTCCTACACTGATACGAGATGCTCAGGCAGAAGCATTGAAACCAGAAAACGTCAGGGCTGAAGCCCTACGCGGCTCAAGGCAACGATTAGAACAGAAGGCAGACGGCGCCTACTATGTAACGGGGCGTATTTGGGTCCCACTTTATGGCGGTCTACGCGAGCTGGTAATGGATGAAGCTCACAAGTCTCGCTACTCGGTACATCCAGGGTCGGATAAAATGTACCACGACATCAGGACTACTTATTGGTGGCCTAGTATGAAAGCTCACATCGCTACTTACGTTGGCAAGTGCTTGACCTGTGCGAGAGTCAAGGTTGAATACCAGAAACCAGCGGGCCTACTTCAGCAACCTACGATACCGCAATGGAAATGGGAAGAAATTTCCATGGATTTCGTTACAGGCCTACCTAGATCCCAGCGTGGGAATGATACCATATGGGTGATCGTGGATCGACTCACAAAGTCTGCACACTTCCTGGCTATAAAGGAAATGGATAAGTTCTCCACTCTCGCAGACGTCTATCTTAAAGAAGTTGTTTCGAGGCACGGAGTGCCCACTTCCATCATTTCGGATCGGGATGCACGATTCACGTCAGAACTATGGCAAGCGATGCACAAATCTTTCGGCTCACGGTTAGACATGAGCACAGCATATCATCCTCAGACGGATGGGCAGTCTGAGCGTACGATCCAAACTCTCGAAGACATGCTTCGGGCATGTGTTATTGATTTCGGCAACGGCTGGGAAAAGCACCTCCCTTTGGTGGAGTTCTCATATAATAACAGTTATCACACCAGCATACAAGCCGCTCCATTCGAGGCATTGTACGGACGTAAATGCCGGTCACCTCTCTGTTGGGCAGAGGTGGGGGATAGTCAGATCACGGGTCCAGAGATTGTAGTGGACGCCACAGAAAAGATTGCACAGATACGACAACGCATGGCGGCAGCACGCGACCGTCAGAAAGCCTACGCGAACAAGCGTAGAAAGCCATTGGAATTTCAGGTCGGGGACCGGGTTTTACTTAAAGTCTCACCCTGGAAGGGTGTGGTCCGTTTTGGCAAACGGGGCAAATTAAATCCGCGGTATGTCAGACCGTTCGAGATCACTGAGAAAATAGGCAAGGTAGCCTACAGATTGAATCTACCAGCTGAACTCGGTGCAGTTCACAATGTCTTTCACGTGTCGAATCTGAAGAAGTGCCTGTCAGATGAGACCCTCATCATTCCCTTTAAGGAACTCACTATCGACGAGCGGTTGCAGTTCGTCGAGGAGCCAGTTGAAATCACGGACCGGGATGTGAAGGTCCTCAAAAACAAGAGAATCCCTCTTGTCCGAGTTCGTTGGAACTCCAGACGTGGCCCAAAGTACACCTGGGAACGCGAAGACAGGATGACAGAAAAGTACCCCCAGTTATTCAGAACCAATGCAACCACTACTGAGGCTGAAGCTACTACTGCGGAATTTCGGGACGAAATTCCAGATCAACGGGGGGAGGATGTGACACCCCAGGAAAACCAGTGAACGATACAACCTACCTAGCTTCCTCAGTGAGTGCGTACCAAATTTCGGGACGAAATTTCTTTTTAGTTGGGGATAATGTGACAACTCGTATTTCCAAACCGACCTCTGTACTTTTATGTAACGTTACGTGCTTATGTGATATCTTCATTTAAATGAATGCTATGTTATTATGTGCTACGTGTGTTGTGTATATAATGTGTATGTATGTTAATGAAATCGATCGCACAACACCCACTTGACCGCACAAGGCCTTTTGGGCCGCATTACCTACACTCGAACCATTAGGGCGGCCCATGTAGGGGTTCGGCCCACCCACTTTACACGAATAACACAAGGGGTGTTGGTAATTTTTCACACACTTTGGCAAATCATCCTCACACACAAACCCTAGCTTTCCTCTCTTCCTCTCTCGCTCAAACCCGACGGCACAAGATCATCCTCTTGTTCGGATCACACTTCTCTACTCGTAATCGGTTAGTGTATTACTTGAACGTATGATTGTTAATATGATGGATTGCATGATCTACATAATGATTTCAGTAGTGATGTATGGTTACACGTTCGGTTGCATGATTTTTGATAATGTTAGTATTTTTGTTAATCATATGATGCTAATACCAATTAATAGTGTTCTTGTTAATCGGCCATATGTGTATGTTGAGTTAATCGGATCGTAGCTGGTTAATGTGCTAAGTAAATCGGATTAGTTGATGTTCTCGGCTACATGTTCATATGAATGGTTGGATAATTGTTTATGATATGATTTAGGGTTCATACAAATTAGTGATAATTTGCTTGTTCGATCGAGAATTAGGATGTGGTGAAACTAATTTGGTGTTAATTGATTCCTATAAACTTGGAAACTGTTGAGGGTAATTGATAATTGTAACCAAATGAGCATGATATCCGGAATAATGGAATCGATCGCACAAGACCTCCTGTCGCACAAGAGGCCCAATCGCACTAGTCAGCTGATCGCACAAGATCAGGTCATTCCAGATCTGATCCAACCGCACAAGCTGATCGGATCACACAAGCCCTCCAATCGCACAATTTGGACTGGATCGCACAAGATTGCTTTGCTCATTTGTTGTTTGGGCCGGGTATTCTTGTTGGGCTGGACTACTCAAATCGTACATGCCTAAGCCGGATCGCACAAGGCTTTTATGTGTTATCGGATTTAGCCGAGAATGTGTTGTTGATTGTTATGTTATTTGGGCTCCTTGTTATTTTGGGGCGGGTGTCTAACGGAGCCGCACAACATGTTGTGGATCTCACAAGGCCGTGCTGAACGCACAACATGTTGGGCCTACTGTTATTGGGCTATATCTTTCGGATCGTACAAGTTAGATATGATGAGTGCTTGACTATTATTGTTAAAGTGTTAACGTGTGTTATGTGATTTGCCATGATCATACTTGATACAATACGTGTAGAACATACGTGCGATATACGAACCTGACTTGTATAATAACCATGATAGGACGTGGTTGACCACCTTTAGTTCAAGAAACCCTTTTGTGTGTATCTGCCGAGCAACCCAAGGTGAGTTCACACTCTTACCAAGGCATGGGATTCCCGGGGTGTTGGGAATGGGATTGAAAGGATAAGGTTGAATAGATTCATACGGATACCATTACTAGACTACCATACCATCGTCCTCGGTTGTGCAGGATACCTACGTAAAACCTTCGTATACTTATGCTACTCGCTATCCTCGGTTGTGAAGGATACTCACGTAAAACCTGCGTGAACGGATACTCACTACTGCCTCGGTTGTGTCAGGCACTTACGTAAAACCTATGTAAACCCCCACGTACCCTATCCTCGGTTGTGAAGGATACTTACGTAAATCCTACGTAAACTTGTACGTATCACTGTTCTCGGTTGTGAAGAACACTTATGGTTACGCATAGTCTAGTGGATTAATAACATGGGAAGCCCCCACCAATAGAGACCTATATCGGCCCTGTAGAGCCACCTGATACTCATGAACTTACTATTACGCTCTTACTTTCTGTGAACTCGCTCAACTAGTTGTTGACTCTCTGCTGCATGCCTTGCAGGACCTTAGGTACTTTAGGAGCTTGCACAAGGAGGAGCAGGTCGTTGTGGGCAATGGATCGTGATTACTTATTAAACACTTATGACGTTTCAAACATTAATACTTATGTTGGGTTTTTTCAATAATGCTTCCGCTACACTTATCTACATTGGTTTTGATGATCACCTTTCGTATTGATGGAATCTTTATTACTACTTATTTACATGTTCAATATGATTGGTGGCTTGGTCCTGGTCAGTCACGCTCCCAAGCGGTGATACTCCGCAGGTGGATTTTGGGGGTGTGACAGATCGCAAAGCTATATAGCTTACAGTCCGTAAGGGGTTTCAAATCTGTGTGTGCCCATATAGCTTACGGACCGTAAGCCCTTAGGCCATATGGTCCGCAAGCGACTGCCAGTGGTAGTTTTTGTTTGGAGGCCAAGGAATTCTGCGAAGCTTCCATGTCTCGCTAATTTGCCATCCATTTGCAGCTTGTGCCACGTCCATATACACTTGGAATGATCCAATTTCAGTTCTAGACATTGATCCTAAACATCCTCCACAACTATAAATAGCACACTAACTCAACCCATTTCCTTGCTCATTTCTTTCAAACACTTCTCTACTCTCCTCTGGAACTTCCTGATCATATAGGAGCATCCCTCTGAGTTCTAATCGTACTCTTGGACCACTTGTAAGTGCTCCATCCTTGTTCTTTCAGTTTATAGGCTTTTATTAAGACGAAAGTCAAGCAAATTGACTTTTGGTTTGACTTTCGGTTTAGACCATTATGGTCCAGCCATTGTACGAATCGAACATGGCTACGTGATCATAATAAGGTAGGTGTTAATCCCAAAAAAATTTCACCTCCTAGAAATCATGTTAAGTTGGTCTAATGACGGGTCAAATTTAGTTAAATAAAAAGTCAAAAGGCAGATTTTCGGAAACTTTATAAAATGAACATGTAAATGTTATAACTCAGTTGGTAAATAATATTAGAACATGTATGAACATGTTCAGCCCGTAATTTCCTATTTATATGTCAGTTCACAACCGAAAGTCGAGCAGCCTGACTTCTGCTTTGACTTTCGATTCTGACCCAATTTAGCAACATTAGCTATTGATTATTAGTTGAATTATGATCATATTATAGTATAGAATAACCCTCTGTGGTTATGCTACTTGATCATAATCAGATTCTAAGTTTTTACACAAGTTCTTATAATATGCCTATTTAAGACCAAAATGCCCTTTTTGTGTAAAACTCGGTTTCAATCAAAGATGATTGTAAAATGAATAAGCTACTGATATGTTATTATAATTAACATATTTTGGTGTAACAAACCTATTCATAACATGAGTTTTAATACAAGTTCATAAATTATGTTATAATATGACCAAAATGCCCTTATGGTGCATAGTTTGGTTTTAAACTATAATCATCATACAAAATTTATAACCTACTGATATTATATCATGATTAAAGTATTTTGATAGAATGAACGTGTTCATAACATAAGTTTTTATGCAAGTTCTTAAAATATCACATGATGACTAAAATGCCCTTATGATGCATATTTTGGTTTTAAAGCCATAATGGTTATATAAGTTGATAACCTACTGATGTTACAACTTAAATAAAATATTTTGGCATATGGAACTTGTTTATGACTCATCCGGTCACCCGATAATGCCTATGTGCGTACGGTTAAGCTTATGTCACTAGTTTACGTAAGTTTACCGAAACGGGTAAATTCTTATCATTTTCATTTCAAATTCCAGAAAGTATATTGTTTTCCCATATTATACAAGTCTTAGTAGTTGTGGGGATTGAACTACATTCTATCCGGTCATCGTTTAGTCAAGCGTATCGTACTGTTTTCATTAATTTTAGGTTAACCGGTCTAAGTCTATGACTTGAATAGGACGCGTTAACATTCTAATTGGTTAAATATACCATTCATTCCAGCAAGCTGAGTTAATTGTTAACGGTTGTGCTTATTATATTCTTGCATTTGTAAAACTTGTTTAAGCCAGGTAAATACTCTTAACCTACTTTCCCTATACGGGCTTGGGATACGGTAAATTATTACTGCTTGGTGGGTATGGGATCACATGTCGGATTGTGACTAGAAAATCCGCATAACCCGTTTTAATATGTTTTCTCTGATAACTTAAACATTTGGAGTTAACACGACCGTGTCCTGGATATCCTCGGCTCATTTAAATTGCTAATGGCCACAACTTAAGCACGAGGTGTAGGCATACACCCGACAGATGCTAATGCTATTATAAAAAAAATTTTCTACCCCATATTGGGGATACCCCTTTGTGGGTTAAAAGTGGCGTGTCGGTTAATCATGTTTATCGGTTTCCATACCGGGCCCCATATGTATTGACAAGCATGTAAAACTGTATACAAGATATTTATTATTGTCCCAAGTTATTTATAAAAGTTCATGTGCCTTTGTGCATTTAAAACAATTTTGAAATATTTTCAAAATGTGTCGGTTATTTGTATTTACCACTGTAAGCTGACGTATCTTCAAAAGACTAAGTGACAGGTTGCAAGGTTACGAAATACGCTAGAACTGCCCGGTAATGCTTAAGAGGAATTTGCATCTCCTTTCATAGAAGCCTAATAGTCTGTTATTTCATTTTTGTACATTTTCGATCCGCCTGTGGATCTTTTATTACAATCAGCCTGTATAATTAATTTGAACACTCGGACAATTATGTTTGTAATAATATATTAAATCCAAGACTTCCGATGTCCTATTTGTGTATTTGATATCAATCTCGTCATGTATACCCCATCCGGGCCCACCGGGCGATGTGTAAATATCGGTGTGTGATAGGTTGGTATCAGAGCCAACGTTTGAGAGAATTAAACACTAGCCTTTTGTGTTTAATCTCAAACATCACAGTAGCATAATCCATAGACTTTCTGACTCTAGGCTTCGACCTAGGATTAACTCTTATCCTTATTAGGTTACATATATATATATATATATATATATATATATATATATATATATATATAGTTTTTTATTATGACGGGATTTTGATCATGCCGCCAAGATTTAGAGGCAAGGGCAAGGGACCAATGAGGGGAGGTCCATCAGGACATGCACCCTCGCTATCGCATAGCTCGGATCACCGACAATACACAGATGATTCCTACTCGTCTCAATCTGTGAGACATTCTTTTTCCCGTAATCCATCACCATCCCACCATTCACACAATTCGCATCACTCTTACCAATCACATCATTCACACCAATCCCATCACTCCCACTCCCATTCATTTCATGGGTCATTTGACCAAAACCAGTATATCAACACCCCTACAACTACCAAAAACCAGTTTGACCAACCAAATGAACCAGGCGAAGACTCAGATCCGGAGATGCCACCATCGGGGTTGCATATGCACCCCATTGAGATTTCCAGTGGTTCTTCATCTTATGCAAGATCACCCTACCAAGGTCCTAATGAATGGGGCCAATGTTTCAATCAATTTACATTTGTTAAAACTCCTCCCTATCAACCTCCGACACCGCCTGCACAAGAGGATGTGCAAATGGAGCCTGTGGAGCAACCACAGCCGCCACCAGAACCACCAAAGAGGAGACGTGGATCATGCATGTTTGTGCGTATGGGACAACGGTCGGGCTCGCTTCCACCATTGCCCCAAACATACCCTCTTATTCCCGAGGACCAACAAATGGGTGGACCCTCAATTGTTGTCCCACGGGTTGACCAAACACCGCAAACTTTTGTTCAACCACCACCATAGGGTTTTGATAACCCAATTCCTATGTATCCAGATACGACCGGATACAATCCTTTTAACCCATCTACACCGATAGATTATCAGGCGCCAGCGTATAACCCCTATTTACAGGCGGTTGTACATAATGCTTTATACTCATCTCCTTTTCCTCCTCCTTACCCAGCTTGGATATCCAAATTATGGATACCAGTATCCTGATATGCCTCATCCACCACCATAACCACCGCCACAAATAGAGGCCATTAACCAGGCCTTAGAAAGTGCGGAACAAATTCTGTGTCAGGCTGAGAAGACAGAGACGAAGACAAACAAGTTCTTCAAGAAACTCTCCAAGTTGGTCAGGGGGAGAAAAATGAGTAGATTAGTATATCTTTTGGTTTGTTGTAATATATATTCCAAAAGTCCCAGCGTGGACATGTATTTCCTTTTAGTCCCTGCGTAGACAAGTAGTTTAACTTTATTTTATTTAAAAAGTCCTATCTAAGGAAAAGTATTGTAATATTTCATCTTTTAATGATAATTTTTGGAATTATCTATTATATGTAGAGATTACATCCTCTTCGAAGCGATCGTCTTGATTTTAATTCAAATGTTATCGATCTGCTCACTATATCAAAAAGATCTTCTTAATGGCAATTATAAACGATAGTTAAGGATGAATAGCCCTTCTATCTAGAAGTGGTGAACTATGTTCAAGCCTCATAGCCTTTATGGTCAATTGAGATCATGGCTACTTATATATTTATTGTCAAACCATTAAGACATTTATTTTGTATTAACATTCAAGTAATGTTAGTATTCTTGGCAAGTGATATTGAGGAAATCACATTATCTATCTAGGTGGTGGACTACGTCCAAACCTTATAACCTATATGATCAAATTAGATCATGGCTAATATCACCAATGCGATGATCATTTCGAACATCCTTAGTGATGACCTGCCTACAGGCTATATTTTATTGTCAGTTAAGACAAATGATAGTTGTGACCTTATGGTTCCCTGTCCAAGGTGGTGGACTATGTCCAAGCCTCATAGTCTATATGATCAAATGAGATCATGACTAATATCATCAGTGCGATGAATATCTATTCTAACATCCTATGTGATTTCAATTGATTTGCCTACGGGCTATATTATATTGTCAATTAAGACAATGACAGATGTGGTCATATGACTCCCTGTCCAAAGGTGGTGAACTATGTTCAAGCCTTAAAGCCACTTGATTAAATAAGATCGCGGCTCACATACATTATTATTCATTTTAAATTTTGTCAATACGACAATGACAGTTGAGTTTGTGATCCACTGTCCAATAGGTGATGGACTATGTCCAAACCTCATATCCCTTGATGGTCCTATGAGACCGTGGCTAATTATACCTGATTATTCTATTCAAAATTCATTGAAATGTTAAAAAAATTATAAATTTTGGCAGTTGTGACGTAGTGCACACTGGTCCAAAAGGTGAAGGATATATATATCCAAACCTTATAGCCTATATGGTTTAATAATACCATGGCTGATAAAATTTTCAAGTCATCAGATTCAATGACTAATTATTATATTGCAAATGAGCAATCATTTATGTTGGTTTATAGTACCAAGCCTATACTTATGGTGAATCCAAATGCGGATCGACCTAACAGCAGGAATAATAACGATTTAAATAATGCCCGCGGCGGCGAAGGAGCAAATCTCCAAGCTATGTTAGCCGCAGAAGTCGGCAAGGCTAAGAATAATTTCATAGCTAACTTTAAGGAATCGAGTTCTGCTTGTTCCAAGTCCCATTCTATTCTACATTCATCTGCCCATAACGAAAGCTCACACTATTCTTCAAGTGCGAAGAGTGAGCCAAAGCGGAATTTGAAGGAAAAGTCATATTCTTCTAAGGACGGGTGCACGTACAAGTATTTTGTGTCTTGTAAGCCTCGTGATTTCAACGGAGAGAAAGGGGATATAGATGCCATGAAGTGGCTAGACGAGATGGAGACCGTGGTATATATCAGCGGTTGTGCTGATAAAGGTGTTGTGAAATACGTCTCCCAATCGTTCAAGGGCGATGCCCTGACACAGTGGAAGGCCATGATACAATCTACAGAGAAGATACCCCTGTATAATCTAGAATGGTCCAAGTTTGTGGACCTTATAAAGGAAACGTATTGTCCACCACATGAGGTGGAAAAGGTGGAGTCAGATTTTTTGGCTCTCACTATGAAGAACTTAGATTGTCAGAAATATGTGACCGACTTCAACTCACTATCCAGTATGTGACCGACTCCAACAACATAATCTAAAGATTTCTAAGTGTGTATCTAAAGCATCTTCGTTACGCGTATTTCAATATCATCATCATCCAAAAATATGTTAAAAATACATGGTTCAATACAAAGGTATTGGCGAGTATACAAGTTTGATACATAGCATAAGTATAAAGTTTTAACAAATCCACATGGCAAACTAACTTATCAAGATTATCATTAAACTAGCATGTGAACATTCAAGTCAACGCAAAGTTTAAAGACTTAACATGACCTCATATTCAAGGGCGGTGCGTTACTCCTATAACGCTATACATGTTAAGGGTAGGCTCGTACTAAGTTAATGACATATTTATCACAAAACAAACAACCCCATATCAACGAACCAAGTATAACGTATGCATGCATGTATTGGATTGTTTATGCAATTGAAATAAGTCTAAGTGTAACTGTGTAGGTTTAATAGTAAACATATTGCACCCAAAGTGTAAAAACGGAAAAAGGGTGTTCGAGTATACTCATGGTTTTGCTAAATCTTCTTTAGTAATTCCGCGAGTGTAGAATTGGTTGACGTAGTACAGGAACACCAAGGTTATTCCACCCGGCGAGCAAATGGATCGTGGTTTTAGTACAAGAACACCAAGGTTACCCTACAGGGCAAACGAAGGCGTGAGTTGGAGTTGGAGGATTATGATACAGAATTTAAGTACTTAGTATAATATGAAAGCATAAGTAGACAGAAAGTATATTTTGTCCGTGCACTTGTCCCAATACTGAGTTCGTGTGATTTTACAGGTTCTAGTTTACTCGACGAATTAGTGACAGGGAACGCGGAAAAACAGAATAACGGGAAAAACCGAAATACGAATTGTTCGGACGAATTGACAGTTCGGACGACAGGGCCTTTCGCGCGAGTGAGACTACTCTTTCGCGCGAGATGGACTGTTTGGTGAACCGATTCCCGTTTGAACATTTTAACTATTAACCAGTTATATGTATGATTCTGTTAAGTTATTTAGCTATAATATTAGTATATTAATAGGCCAGAATATTCATAAGGTTAATAGAAGTCATGCATGGAGGTATAACCTCGTTATTGTTCACCAAAGCATAAATCAGTTAACTTAGTTAACTAACCGGTTGGTCATGAATACAAAATTAAAAAGATAGAATGTAAAAGTTAACCAAACAACCAAACAAAGACAACCTAGGTGTGCAAACACGATAAGGAAAGAATTAACTAAGTGTCGGAGGTTAGACGCGGTTCATTTGTTATAGGTCTAGGAGATTGTTTGGGTGTTCGTTTCATGAGTTTAGGTGAGGTGGTGGATCTAGATTGGAAGCCAATGCTCCCACGGAACACACACTGATATTCCAGAATCATCTATATTGAAAATAGGGATCTGGATGATCATTCAATGCTTAGAATCATCGGAACTTAGTGAAACAGTCAGTTTTGGACAACAGGGAGTCCCCTCTCGCGCGAGAGGGTGATCCTCTCAGGCGACTGGGCCTACATCTCGGACGATTGGGACTGTTTCTAGGTAAAATCAGCTTTGTTTTGGTTGAAATGGTTACCTTCTCAGCTGGAATTAGTTTTAACTTGAACCCATTACTAATGCCCTAGCTGGTGAGCTCAAAGAACCTCAGATCCGGCTGAGTTAAGGTCAGAAAGATTGTTTTAAAAAGTTATGATAGATTATCTTCACCCTCAGCTTGGTCCTCAACAGATTGAGAGTGTGTATCAGATTGCCCAAGCGAATCTGAGAAATCAAGTGAAAGATGGTGAAGAATCTTTGTGAAAGTTTGTAAAAAACAGAAGAAAGTGGAAGAAAGTAGATGAAATTCAGATGGTAGTGAGTATAAACTCACTTAGAAGTAGCTGATACAAGTTGCTCGAACTTAGACTTGAGAGAGAATTTTAGGAGTTGAAGGTTTGAAATGAAGGAAATGAACTGATATTTATAGGCTGAGGGACCAATTTGGGACGAGTAGGAATTTGGGACGAATGGGCAATTTAGGACGACTGGGTGGTCCTCTCTTGCGAGAGAGGCCAGGCCCTTATGCTCGAAATCCAATTTTTGCGTGGTTTGTCGGTTTTAAGCGTTTTAAATGTATAAATGCAATGTATATGTGTTGTGCATAAATAAATGAATGTATAAATGAATTTTGCATGTATAATAAGTATGAATTTGCATATAAATTGTATCAAGTATGTATGTATCACGAATGTTTAACAAGTATTTGCAAATAGTGAATAACACAAGTATATAAAAGATCGAACTTTCATGATGATTCTAGTCTCAAATTACAATTTTGGAATGAAATACGATAAAAGAATACAAGTTTCCTTAAATGGAAAGTTGATGTGTGTAAAATGCAACATATAAATCACATCAATTAAGGCATAAAACTAACCCTTTTTGAGTACTAATGTTGGAAAAATAGTGTTTTTGTCTTCCTTTTGCATTTTCAGGATTAAATGAGCTCAAAATCACAAAAGAAGCAAAAAGACAACTAATTCTACCATAAATACAAGAAAAGGAACAAAAGTAGACTGCCCGGACCCTCAACGGCACCTCCCAAGGCAAAGGAGAAGAAACAGAGTCTGAACACGCCCCGTGTCCAGCGAACACGGGGGCGTGCCCAGGAAGCAGCAGAAAAGACAAACCAGTAGAAGCTTCCATTGCCCACCACGGGGCCGTGTCCAGCGAGCACGGGGGCGTGGTGAAAGTACAGCAGGCGCATTAATTGTAATTCGCAATTACAATTAATGAAGAGAGAGAATGTCAGACGGGCACGGGGCCGTGTCCAGCGGACACGGGGCCGTGTCCAGCCTTCTGTTCAGCCTATAAATAGAGGAGCTTGGCTTCATTCTCTCTCATCCCTTGGCACACCACCTCTCTCACACCTCATCCACCACCCACCACCACCATAACACCATCATCCACCACCATCATCCATTGTCCATCGTAGAGTGTGTGAGTCGTCTCGGGATCCAAGATTGATCGTAAGAGTTCTTGACAATCAAGGCCATGTTTGCCTAAGTCTCTTACATCACTTGGTGAAGACAAGTGTTTAGTATAATACTTTTTATTTTTAATCCTTTGCACTTTTTATTTGGTTTTGTATTAATGACTTTAATAACTAGTTACTTATGTTGAAGGTGATCTTTCCTTATCGTTTGTCCGTGGTGTCTTGGCATTATTTTACTGTCTATATAAAATAAAAGATTTTCACCATTCATATCTCCACGGTCTATATGGAGGTATGTTGGCTACCTGGTCGGGGGTTAAGGGAACGGTTTGGTAATGGTCTTGCCCTTGTTCAGCGTTTAGAGGTCCTGCTTGGGACCTGGGTCAAATTTAGTAGGATCTCCTTCAATGCCCATAGGTATTGGATGGCGGGGATCCAAACTCTTTGACCCCCTCATAAGTTAACTACTATTAATACTATAACCCGGCTATTTAGGACTGTATCCCTGCTGACTCAGACTACTTAGCCGAGGGTAACGTCACCGCCAAAAGCGGGGCCTACCACAATTTGCATTAATAACTTAATTCATTATCTTTCAATAATCCGACCCTTTAGGATTGTATCCTTGCTGACTCAAACTACTGGGTTGAGGGTAACGTCGCCTTCAAAAGAGGGGCCTACTACAATAACTAAGATAATCTCTTAAACAAGTGCAAAAATGCGAAAATAATCAAAGGTTATACTAATACACGTGTCGGATCCAAGTGATTCATCTTGTCTATCTGTTTTTATTTTATTTTTATTTTCAGCATTTAGTTAGTTTTTATTTTTCTTAGTTTAAAACATTTTTCTAACTTTTTGATTTGATTAGACGTTGAGGATAAACCGGTATTAAAAGCTCTTGTGTCCTTGGACGACCTCGGTATCTTACCAACACTATACTACGTCCACGATGGGTGCACTTGCCCATATGTGTGTTTAGTGTTAGTAAATATCGTGTTTTATAAATTTAAAATTTGGCTAAAAGTGTAAAAAGGGGCTTAAATACTCATCAAAAATATAACACACTTCACGCACATCAAGTTTTTGGCGCCGCTGCCGGGGACACAAGGATTTTAAGAAAGTTAGGAATCAACGGCCTAATCATATTTTTATTTTTTTAGGATTTTTTTTAGATTTTTAGCTTCTGCAGAGCTCGGCACGGGGCCGTGCCTGGTCGGACACGGGCCGTGCTCAGCATCGTTACTGGCAGTTTTTGTTTTTCAAGTTACAGAAGGCTGACCACGGGGCCGTGTCGGTGCAACACGGGGCCGTGTCCAACTTCCAGTACTGGGATCTGGAAAACAACCACTGCAATTCCGACCACGGGGCCGTGTTCGCTCAACACGGGGCCGTGGTGAACCTTCTGACCAACATTCTTTTCTGTTTTTATTGCAGGACTTGGAACCCGACGCCATCCTCACGTAGTGTATGAGCTCCAGTTCCAATAAAGACATAAAGGAACCGCTAGAAGAACCCGAACGCTTTCTCAGAAAAAGGTTAAAAGCCAAAAACCAAGAGAAGGTTTCGGGTGATCCACCCCCAATGGCGGACCAACGTACCCTTATGGATTATCTACGGCCCACCGTAGGTAATCTAGGCGCCGCTATCAATGCTCCGAATGTCGAAGCCAATAACTTCGAACTTCGACCGCATTTGATACAAATGCTCCAGAACTCCGCAACCTTCCACGGGCTTGCGGACGAGGATCCCCATCTACATATAACTAATTTCTTAGAAATATGTGATACCTTTCGGATCAATGGAGCATCAAACGACGCCATCCGCCTCCGTATGTTTCCATTCTCACTAATAGACCGAGCGAAAGCTTGGCTCAACACCCTCCCAGCTGGATCAGTAAACACCTGGGATGAACTAGCCCAAAAATTTCTATATAAGTATTTTCCTCCTGCTAAAACTGCTAAATTAATGGCTGAAATTAATACATACTCACAAGAGGACGGGGAATCCTTATATGAAACTTGGGAAAGGTTCAAGGAGCTATTACGCAAGTGTCCCCATCACGGCCTCGCAATATGGCAACAAGTGTCCACTTTCTACAATGGATTGTTGCCACACACTAGGCAGACACTTGATTCTAGCTCCGGGGGACTTTTAGGTAACCGACGCCCACATGAAATATATAATCAGATTGAGGAAATTGCTCAAACCAATTTTCAATGGCACACCCCCCGGGGAAATAAGTCTATCGCCCCGGGCGCCCATAAGGTCGACGAAAGCACTTCTTTACAAGCCCAAATCGAGTCCCTTTCTTCAAAATTAAAAAAATTAGAAATGACAAAAACAGTCTCGGTTATGGCTTGTGAAGGGTGTGGTGGGTCACATGAAAATTGGAGTTGCATGAAAGAAACGGACGATCAACAAGAAATGGTAAACTACATTGATAATAGACCTAGGCCGTCGGGTCCTCCAACGGGAACTTACAACCAAGGATGGCGAAACCACCCAAACCTTGGTTGGAGGGAACCCGGCAATAGTAGTAACCAACAAACCCAACGAACAAACTTTCAGCAATCAAGAAATGAGTCACAAAATTTCACTCAACAACAAGGTGGACGAGAAAGGCTCGAAGATACTATATCTCGCCTCGTCTCTGACACTGATAAGAAAAACTCGGAAAGATTTCTACAATTAGAATCTAATTTTAGGAATCAACAAGCTAGCATTCAAAACATAGAAAAACAAATAAATCAACTAGCACAAAATTTTTCCGAGAGACCGCAAGGCGCATTACCTAGCAATACCGAAACAAACCCAAAGGCGCAAGTTCACCTCATCACACTACGAAACCGCACCGTAGGGCCTGCAGAAGTACCTCCACCTGCGGAAGAAACAATGCCAACACCTCTGCAGGAAAAGAACTCTCCTCCATCACCAGAGCCTACCAAGGCTCCTCGAGTTCCGTACCCCGGTAGGTTAATTCGTCAAAAGACCAATGAGCAATTCGCAAAATTCGAAAGTCTGTTAAAACAATTGCATGTCAATATTCCTTTTATCGAAGTCCTAACCCAAATGCCCAAATAATCTAAATTTATGAGGGACTTCCTTACACATAAAAAGAAAATTGAAAATTTGCAATTAGTTAATTTAGGCGAAGAATGCTCTGCCCTCGTACTCAATAAACTACCCCAAAAGAAAATCGATCCCGGAAGCTTCACGATTCCATGCTCAATAGGGGAATCGCCCGTTCGCAATGCCTTGGCCGACCTAGGGGCTAGCATTAACCTCATGCCCTCATCAATGTTCAAAAGGCTTGGCTTGGGAACCACGAGCCCTACAAAAATAAGCATACAACTCGCTGATCGATCCGTCAAGTTCCCACAAGGTGTCATCGAGAATGTCTTGGTAAGGGTAAGCAGATTCGTTTATCCAGTTGACTTTGTCATACTCGATATGGAGGAAGACACCGAGGTCCCCCTTATACTAGGGAGACCCTTCCTTGCCACGGCACAAGCAGTGGTAGACATGAATGACGGGACACTCACTTTGAGGTATGGGGATGATGAGGTGAAGTTCGGAGTTGGGAAGAGAATAGAGGACGACGACCCAGTCAATTACATGAAGGTTATTGATTCGAGCCTGGATGCCGCTCTCCGACGGTGTAACATGGGAAGCCAGGCATCCCACTCAGAAGATATATAACCTCGACTCGGGACTAGCCAAGGACCCTTATAAACGTGGCGCACCACGGAGGCATTCCGCGGAACTATCCTTAGTTTAGTTTAATCTTTTAGTTTTTGCAGAATAAAACACACTCATGGTGGTAATGGATGAAAAAGGGAACGAGAAAAATGGAACCATGCACGAAGAACAGAGCAACCCGACAAAAATCTCCATCACAGAAGGCTCAACACGGGCCGTGCCCAACCAACACGGCCCCGTGCTGAGCCCCTGCAGAAAATCACCCAGTTCAGGTAACTGGACACGGGCCGTGTTCAGCGGACACGCCCCCGTGTCCAGGCTTCTGTTTCAATTCTCTAATTTTTGTTACTGGCACTTGACCACGGGGCTGTGCCCGGTCAACACGGGGCCGTGTCCAGGATGCCAGTAACAAAAAACTTTGCTTTTAAACCCACTTTTACACATTCTAATCAACCAAAAACTTTATTTTTGGACACATTGAGGACAATGTGTAATTTAAGTGTGGGGGGGATGCTAAAAGCTTGAAATTTTGCAAAATCCTAAACACAAGCCTTACACAAAACTCTATTGGAACCGCTAAACACCCCAAATTTTTTTAAAAAAAAACTTTTTCATTTTTTTTTATTTACTTCTCTTAGTTTAAGTTGGGAATAACAAGTTCTAAAAAGGTTATATTTTTACAAGTTTACAACCAATAGCGTCATGATAAAAAGAACCAACACAAGAAAATTATGAAACCGCATGACAAGCTTAGTTAAAAATTCGATTATATATACTTGGTCACATAAAAACCCATTCCCACAAAAGTGAGTTTTGAGCCTTTATTGAGCATAAAAATATACATATTTAGACTAAATGCTCATTTTTCGTTTCTTGTGTGAATAGCCGCTTGGTTCTTACAAATCTAGAACTTGCCACAACGATACATTCCCGGTCCTTACCAACTTAAACCCAAGTAAGTAAATGATGGAGGCATTAGGACTAACCATTTTTCTTTCAAAACCATTATTTTTCATTTTTTTTATCACCTACCCAAAATCCCCCTAGATAGCCCCTTTGAGCCTAAACCTTTCATTTCATTACCCCAAAACCCTTTTTACCCACCAAAAACCTTTTTATTTTTCACCCTTTATTTTAGTAACAAGCTCGCTTTTTCGTAAACTCACCTTTTTATGTGACGATCAAAAAAAAATGATGATGAAGTCAAAAACAAACAAAAGCTATAAAAAAAGCTTGTTTGGAGAAATACTTCAAAATAAAAAGTCACTAAAAATAAGATATTTTACGAAAACCGACGCTTTTTACGATTTTCGCCCTTTTTACTAACCACTAACCCAACCACCCACCTTTAACCCAAGCCTAACCCTAAACCCCAAAAGTCCTCTTGATATTTACAAAGGTAAAAAGTTAAAAAGGAGGAGGATTGATTGCTTGGCAAGCCTATGGAAGGTGTAAGTTCCATGCCGCTCTCGAGTGATTCACTAAAAATATACACCTTCGGCCGAGTGTTGAGTGATCTCCCGTGAGGTATGTGAACGTGTATATAAATGGAATTTTAATAAGGCATGCTATGCCCGAATAAGTAATTTATCTTATGAAAAGTTCAAAATAAATCATAACGAATAGGATTGTAAATAAATAAAAATAAAACCTATAAAAACCTTGGATTCCCGACACTCTAGGACAAGCTAAAAAACTTCTCTTCTACCTATTCCATTTGGGAGTGTAAGCCACATTTAAAGAGTTTTGCTTGAGGACAAGCAAAAGTTCAAGTGTGGGGGTATTTGATGTGTGTAAAATGCAACATATAAATCACATCAATTAAGGCATAAAACTAACCCTTTTTGAGTACTAATGTTGGAAAAATAGTGTTTTTGTCTTCCTTTTGCATTTTCAGGATTAAATGAGCTCAAAATCACAAAAGAAGCAAAAAGACAACTAATTCTACCATAAATACAAGAAAAGGAACAAAAGTAGACTGCCCGGACCCTCAACGGCACCTCCCAAGGCAAAGGAGAAGAAACAGAGTCTGAACACGCCCCGTGTCCAGCGAACACGGGGGCGTGCCCAGGAAGCAGCAGAAAAGACAAACCAGTAGAAGCTTCCATTGCCCACCACGGGGCCGTGTCCAGCGAGCACGGGGGCATGGTGAAAGTACAGCAGGCGCATTAATTGTAATTCGCAATTACAATTAATGAAGAGAGAGAATGTCAGACGGGCACGGGGCCGTGTCCAGCGGACACGGGGCCGTGTCCAGCGGACACGGGGCCGTGTCCAGCGGACACGGGGCCGTGTCCAGCCTTCTGTTCAGCCTATAAATAGAGGAGCTTGGCTTCATTCTCTCTCATCCCTTGGCACACCACCTCTCTCACACCTCATCCACCACCCACCACCACCATAACACCATCATCCACCACCATCATCCATTGTCCATCATAGAGTGTGTGAGTCGTCTCGGGATCCAAGATTGATCGTAAGTGTTCTTGACAATCAAGGCCATGTTTGCCTAAGTCTCTTACATCACTTGGTGAAGACAAGTGTTTAGTATAATACTTTTTATTTTTAATCTTTTGCACTTTTTATTTGGTTTTGTATTAATGACTTTAATAACTAGTTACTTATGTTGAAGGTGATCTTTCCTTATCGTTTGTCCGTGGTGTCTTGGCATTATTTTACTGTCTATATAAAATAAAAGATTTTCACCATTCATATCTCCACGGTCTATATGGAGGTATGTTGGCTACCTGGTCGGGGGTTAAGGGAACGGTTTGGTAAGGGTCTTACCCTTGTTCAGCGTTTAGAGGTCCTGCTTGGGACCTGGGTCAAATTTAGTAGGATCTCCTTCAATGCCCATAGGTATTGGATGGCGGGGATCCAAAATCTTTGACCCCCTCATAAGTTAACTACTATTAATACTATAACCCGGCTATTTAGGACTGTATCCCTGCTGACTCAGACTACTTAGCCGAGGGTAACGTCACCGCCAAAAGCGGGGCCTACCACAATTTGCATTAATAACTTAATTCATTATCTTTCAATAATCCGACCCTTTAGGATTGTATCCTTGCTGACTCAAACTACTGGGTTGAGGGTAACGTCGCCTTCAAAAGAGGGGCCTACTACAATAACTAAGATAATCTCTTAAACAAGTGCAAAAGTGCGAAAATAATCAAAGGTTATACTAATACACGTGTCGGATCCAAGTGATTCATCTTGTCTATCTGTTTTTATTTTATTTTTATTTTCAGCATTTAGTTAGTTTTTATTTTTCTTAGTTTAAAACATTTTTCTAACTTTTTGATTTGATTAGACGTTGAGGATAAACCGGTATTAAAAGCTCTTGTGTCCTTGGACGACCTCGGTATCTTACCAACACTATACTACGTCCACGATGGGTGCACTTGCCCATATGTGTGTTTAGTGTTAGTAAATATCGTGTTTTATAAATTTAAAACTTGGCTAAAAGTGTAAAAAGGGGCTTAAATACTCATCAAAAATATAACACACTTCACGCACATCAAAGTACACACAAACTTGCTAAATAAGGAAATTGACAAAAAGTGAGGCGTTACAGTCTCCCATCCTTTAGGAAATTTCGTCCCAATTTTTTGGAAGATGCAATGAATAGATGCGGATACTTAGTCTTCATATCACTTTCGAGTTCCCAAATAAACTCAGCGCCACGCTTTCCTTCCCATCGTACCTTAACAATAGGAATTCGATTGCGCCTCATTTGCTTGACACCTCGATCCATGATCTCAACAGATTTCTCCATGAAGTGAAGAGTCTCATTGATTTGAAGATCTTCGAGTGGAACTTGAAGTCCTTCTTCAGCTAGACATAATTTCTTTAGATTGGAGACGTGAAAGGTAGGATGAACATTGTTGAGCTCTTGAGGAAGGTCCAGTCGATACGCTACCTTGCCAATCATTTCGAGAATCTTGAAAGGACCTACGTAGCGAGTTTTCCTTTCTTACCAAATCAAACTATGCCCTTCCAAGGGGATACCTTGAGAAGTACAAAGTCACCAACGTTGAATTACAAAGGTTTGTGACGCTTGTCAGCGTAACTCTTTTGTCGGCTTCTAGCTTTAAGCAGGTTGTCTCGAATGTGTAAAATCTTATCTGTCGTCTCTTGTATAAGCTCGGGACTACGACCATACAATTCCTTGAAAGGTTCCATTTGAATACACGCGTGGTAACTGTTATTGTACGAGAATTCAATCAAAGGCAAGTGTATATCCCAGTTGCCACCAAAATCGATTACGCAAGAACGAAGCATATCCTCTAGAGTTTGGATAGTACGCTCAGTATGACTGTCAGATTGAGGATGAAAAACAGTACTAAGATTAAGGTGAGTACCAAGAGCGGATTGAAAGGTTTTCCAAATGCGAGAAGTAAAACGACCATCACGGTCTGAAATGATGTCAATGGGGATACCATGATGACAAATGACTTCATCCGTGTAGATACGTGCCAATTTCTCGAATTTGTAATCTTCACGAATGGGGAGAAAGTGAGCGAATTTGGTCAGTCGATCAATGATCACCCAAATACTGTCATGACCAAAGGAAGTATGAGGAAGCTTAGTAATAAGTCCATCGCAATACTATCCCATTTCCAGACAGGAATTTCTGGTTGTTCGAGAAAGCCAGAGGGACGTTGATGTTCAGTTTTAACCTTGGAACAAGTGAGACAATTCGAAACAAAAGTGGCGATATCTTTCTTCATTCCAGGCCACCAATAAGGTGTACACATATCGTGTTACATCTTATCAGTACCAGGGTGAATAGAATACCTTGATTTGTGTGCCTCCTTCATCAGAATTTCTCTAAGGTTATCACGAGTAAGAACCCAAACACGATCGAGATATTATAAGATACCATCGGATTTGGTTACAAGACTTTCTTCTGCACCACATTGCATCTCGTTATAGAGGTCACCCTCATTAACAGATGAGTATTGAGCTTTGCGAATGCGGTTTTGAAGATCATCGACGAGTTGGGAGCAACGAACACTCTTAACATGAGTTTTACGACTAAGTGCGTCGGCCACGACATTCGCTTTACCTGGATGGTAGCGAATTTCTCAGTCGTAGTCGTTTAACAACTCTACCCAGCGACGCTGATGCATGTTCAGTTCCTTTTGATTGAAGATGTGTTGAAGGCTCTTTTGGTCGGTTAAGACCACACGCTTGGTACCATAAAGGTAGTGTCGTCATATCTTTAATGCAAAAACAACTGCACCAAGTACAAGATCGTGTGTAGTGTAGTTTTTTGCATGTATTTTGAGTTGTCTTGAAGCGTAAGCGATGACCTTGTTCCGTTGCATAAGAACGCAACCAAGGCCTAGGTTTGAAGCATGGCAATACATGACGAAATCATCGTTACCTTCGGGAAGAGCAAGGATAGGAGCATTGCAAAGCATGTCCTTGAGTGTTTGGAAAGACTCCTCTTGCTCAGGACCCCAAAGAAAAGGTTTATCTTTTTTAGTCAAGGAAGTAAGAGGAACAGTGGTTTTTGAGAAGTTTGAAATGAAACAACGATAGTAACCAGCTAGACCAAGAACCGAACGAATTTCAGACGGAGACTTAGGAGCAATTCAATTCTTCGCATCTTCAATCTTGGCAGGGTCAACGTGAATACCAAGTTGGTTGACAGTGTGACCAAGGAATTGAACTTCTTTCAGTCAAAATTCGCACTTGGAAAATTTAGCGTAAAGACGTTCAGCACGCAAAAGCTGAAGGGTAAGACGCAAGTGTCACTCTTGCTCTTCTTGAGTCTTGGAATAGATGAGGATATCGTCGATGAAGACGATCACAAAACGGTCTAGATAAGCCTTCCACACGTGGTTCATCAAGTCCATGAAAACCGCAGGTGCGTTGGTCAAACCAAAGGGCATAACCACGAACTCATAATGACCATAACGTGTACGAAACGCAGTTTTGGGTATATCTTCTTCGAGGACTCGAAGTTGATGATAACCAGAATGGAGATCAATCTTGGAAAAGCATGTCGCCCCTTGTAATTGTTCAAAGAGATCGTCGATGCGAGGAAGGGGATATCGGTTTTTGACTGTAAGCTTGTTAAGCTCACGATAGTCAATGCACATCCCAAAAGATCCATCTTTCTTCTTGATGATCAGAACAGGAGCGCCCCAAGGAAAAGTACTAGGGTGTATAAAGCCTTTATCAAGAAGTTCTTAAAGTTAGCTCGATTGCTCTTGCATTTCCGAGGGTGCTAGATGATAAGGAGACTTAGCGACAGGCGTAGTGCCATGCACTAAATCAATACGAAAATCAATAGAACGAGCAGGGGGAGGACCAGGGAGATCGTCAGGGAAAACATCAGGGATGTCACAAACGATGGGAACATCATTTATGCTTGGGCCTTTATCCTTCTTTTCCACAACGTGGGCGAGAAAGGCGACAGAACCCTTCCGCAAGTATTTGTTCGCTTGAGTACATGACATACGCTTGAGACCCTTAGAAGGTTTCTCTACATACACGTATAAAGAATCACCATTGGGAAGAGGAAGGCGAATAAACTTATCGGAACAAACAACTGCAGCACGAACTCGCCTTAGCCAATCCATGTCTTCTATGATATTGAAACTACCCATTTGCATAGGTATGAGGTCAATTGAAAATGTATGGTCCTTAAGATTCAAAGAACACTTAGAAAGAACAGAATCGACAGTGACAGATTTACCATTAGCGACTTCGACAGTGAACGATTTAGGCAACTCAGAATGTCTACACTTAAGCAAAGGTTTGAATTCCACGGATACAAAACTTTTATCCGCGCCCTTATCAAATAAACACGAAGCATAGACATTGTTGACGAGAAACGTACCGTTTATGACGACATTGGCGTTCTGCGCTTAAGAAGCTGTGATGACGAATGCTCTGCAACGAGCTTGCTGAGGCTGCTGCTGTTGTTGTTGGTGCGTTGGGGGCAAACATTAGCGAGATGATTAAGATCACCACACTTGAAGCATGCTCGAACAATAGCAGCCTGAGGTTGGTCTTGGTTCGGTGCAGGATTTTGGTCTACCATGACTTGGTTTTGATTGGCAGGTGGTTTATGACATTGGGTGGCAAAGTGCCCAAACCGATCGCAGTTTGTGCACAAGCGGCATCGTGCGTTGGTTGGGTGATTGTAGAAACGAGTGTTACACTTGGGTTGAGTGGGGTTGGGAGTAGCAGTGACTGATTGTAGTGGTTTAGGGTTTTGCGGAGTGACGACCGCACAATTCTGGCTCAAAGCCTTCCACTTCTTGCCTTTGGGTTTGGAAGACGATGGCTTGGGTGACTCAGTGGTGGTGGTATCAGTAGTAGCTTGGTGAGCACTCTTTGATGGAACCTTGTTAGAAGTTCCATGAAGGACTGTAGGACCGGTTTTTCGACCGTTCGATTGCGTATCGTACGTTTCACGTGCGGAATCCGTGAACGAACGTGACCGAACACACGATAACATACTACTAACGTGATTCTATTGATAGAATTGACGTGTACGATACAAGAATCACAAATACACTACTTTCTCTCTCTAGAAAGTCTTCTCCTCCAAGTCTTCTCCTAAACTCTTTTCAAGAACTTTTACTAAAATCATGACATAATTCCCTATTTATATGGTCAAGGCACTTTAATGATAGTTATCATTAATTACAAGATTGCCACCTTGCCATTTCTAACTAAATAAGACATTATGCGCTTGATTCCTTCCGGCTTTTCACTACGACTCGGATTGACGAAGGCGATAGACAAAATATGCATCAACAATCTCCCCCTTGGATATTGTCGTAGTCAATCTCGTAGTGAAACTCGTAGCGACTTGACTTTCTCTCTCTCTCTTGAGTTCCTCTTGCTTGAACAGAATCCCGGTGGATCTGTCTTCAGCTTCCGTTGCTCTCTTTCTTCAGAATCTTCAGGCTCCCCCTTTCGTCAAGCTTCCGTTCTTTTGGGATCGACACCTGGCTTTGCGTATCAACAGATTGAATGTTGACGGAATCTTCAGTGAGAGTCTTCAACATAACATTCTCGGATATAGCTTGGTCTTCTTCAGAAATTCTGCCTGGATCTTTCTTTCTTTGGCTATAACTTTCATCAGACTTCCCCTATCACCCTGCTAGGATAGTTGTCTGGGATTTGTTACCACCATAGAAATTATCTCCTGACTTCTCTCTGTTCAGCTCATCATCTGCATCATCTGCATATATCTCAAACACTCTATCACAAACAAATAAAGTTGTGATTCAACGTAATGAATCAACAAATCATTCGAGAATTTTTACAAATTAAACACTAATCACAAATTTGAAACATTTCAATTTCTAATTCAAATTAAAAAAAAAATTAATGAATCATTTTAAACATTTCAAATGTCTTAACCAACCTGTATGTTCATCAAGTTTAGCCTTTGAGATTTTGAAAATCAGCTCTTCACCATCAGTTGTCGAAAATCTTTTTGGATTTTTGAAAATATGAAACATAAATGCAAAGACAGAAATTTAAATGCAAAACAAACATATTTTTGTGAGTTTGTGCAAGAGGGTCATATCAGTTTTTAAGACATAACACAAGCACCGTTAAGCTTTTAATCGTTTTAAGTTCTAAACGATTCACGTAGATTGACGATATAATTGTCCTCTTAAATTTTCATACAATTTTCAATCTATTCAGGATACTATTTAGGTATTTTATGAACTTAGTTCAATTCATGTGTCCCACCTCTTGAATATACTCCCGTATCCAGAATCCCAATATTCAGTCTTACAGGTATGAACACTACAATGATGTCTGTACATAAATTAGGGGAAAGATGCGAGAACTGAGGGATCTCAGGTCAGAACTTCCGTTCAGCAGAGAGATATCAGCTTCGACTTAGCAGTGTGTCCCCTTTAGAGGATCTTTTCAGCTACAACAGATGATTATCAATTTTATTGTCTAATCAACTGAGGGCTTTATGCTATATTTCAAGCATTTTGTGGAAAGTATTAGCCAAGGACTAGGTCAGAACTACCGTTCAGCAGAAGTCCCGGAATAATACCCCAGACATCATAGAGTATAAACACCTAGTATATCAGAATACGAGACCTTTCAAACGAGATTTCAGGGGTTACCTATATATCCAAGTAGTGTTCCCCACGAATTTCACAAGTTTGAAATTTTAGGTTTATATCCCGAATAAATCTACTAAATGTACAAAAACCTATCGTCACATCATCAGTGAGACCGTTTATTACATTTGACATTACATTTCTTTAGCATGCTGTGATAGTCCACTGATTTACAATCATTTCCTCTTTTTCACAACAAAACTCATTTTTAAATTTTTAATGTTTTTGACATTTTCAAATTTTCTAATTTTTTTTAAAATTTTTCTCCCCCTAAAATCAAAATATGTTTCAATTTTGATTTTCTGGGAAAATTTGAAACAAACTGTACAAACTTGACAACTTGATGAGAATCACTTCAATTCTCTATCCACCTGGCATAAACAATCAGAACTCCCCCTCACAACAAACTATTTTCCCATTGTGATTTCAAAACACTTAAGTTTGTTTTAATCAAAATGGCTTTTCCGGAAAACTTAGTTTGTTTACCAAACAGTTTAGGTACGGGGTTACTTCATCATCTTGTTTTCTACACAAAAGTAGGAAAATCCAAGTACAAGTTAATGTCCTTGATTTACCATATGCAGTCCAGAATCCTCTGTGCCACTTGTAAAACATTCACAAACACAACCAAACCTCTTTACCGTTTGCATGATTGACGTTACCGAATAAAATTCAAGAAAGATGCCGATTCATGATCCACGATACCATCTTGGGATCTCCGGCAATTCCTGCAAAATCTTCAAACACAGATTTAAAAAGATGCCGATTCATGCTCCACTCTTACAAACCTGGGAGCTCTGGCAAGTCAGGTTTTTCTATTTGAAAAGTTTCACCCAAGCCTGACCAGCCTTGGGTGATTTTGAATTCTTGTTCAACAATGATGGAAAGTTTTTCTCATCTATTGTTAAACTAGAATTCTCGACCTTTACCTCAACACATGGCTCCTCTGGCTCTACCATTCCAGAATCATTGCCTGAATGTGGCTTGTCTGACTTTAATGAGTCAGATTCATCGCCGACATGTGGCTCCTTTGTTTTCGAAGAAACAAATTCATCGCCAGGAAGTGAAAACTTCACTTTCTTCTTTTTCTCCTCTTTTGTCCTCAGATTTGCATCTGATGAATTCGACTTGCTTGACTTTGCAGTTGAGGAAGTTGATTCATCAGCACTCTTCTTCGATCTGTCGGGTGAACCCGAGGACAAAACCTTTTCGAGATATTCTCTCGCTTTCTTTCTCTTTTTCCTCAGTCGATCTTTCTGCCCCTGAGAAAGCTTCACTTTTGTTTCTTGATCTTTAGGTTCTTTGACCTTCTGTTCTCTGACGTTTGGGCCCGAAACTTTCAATTCTTTGGGCTTGACAACGACTGGTATCTTCTTTGCCATTTTCTGAGAATTAGCCCTCAATCTGTCATTCGATCTTCTTGGGCAATCTCTGGCAATGTGACCTTTGATATTGCAATTATAGCACCTCCTGGTCTCATAACTCCAGTATTGGCAGTTAACAGCAATATGCCCCTAATATCCGCAGCTGTAGCACATTCTGTTATCATACCAGTTACCACCGTTGTACCAAACATTCAAGTCGTAACATTGTTTGGCCTGGTGGTACTCCTTCCTCAAATTTGCTGGTTTTGACGCTTTAGCACTGTGGTCTGACCTGCACCACTTATTACCAACATTTTTTGAGTTTTCATTTTTCAATTTTTGTGGTTTTTGATTTGATGATCGACCCGATGAACTTTTATTATCTTTTTGTTTATGTTCTGCTTTCTTCTTCAAAGACTTTTGCATAGAGCATTCACCTTTTTCAGTTGATTGCAGAACAGATTTCTGAAATTTTTCTTTCAAATTTAAAAACAATTTTTGTTTTTCTTTTTTAACATTTTCATCATCAGGTGTCTCATCACAATCTTCAACTTTGACAGTGTCAAAGTTTGTGACAACGTCACTTATTGGAACTGAATTGATCGGTTTTGGACAAGGAATATTCAACTTGTCAGATTTCATCGCAAAACTGATCAATTTCTTCTCAAGTTCATCTATCTTGATCCTGGAATTCTTAGCTTCTTCCTCAAGCTGAGATATTCTCTCCAGATGAGACTTGATGGAATTTTCATTCTCAATCTTCAAATTTTCAAGAACAGATGTTTTATCTTCCAGAACTTTTATCTGTTCTTGAAATTTTGATTCATTCGCTTTCAAATTCTTATTCTCCAACTTGATCCAGAAATCTTCATCTTCTGATGATTTCTGTTTACTTTCAAGTTCTTTTTCCAGCTTTTTGATTTTCATTTGAGCACATTCACCTTCTTTTTCAAGTTCGATAATTTTCTGAAGATGGGAATTTATCATTTTCTGTTTTTCAATGTTGTTTTTACTAAACACATTTCTCCCATCTTCAAGAATTTTCATTTGCTCTTCAAATTCTTGATTTTTCAAAGTTAAACTGTTAAAATCATTTAACAGTTTGTCATTTTCTGTTTTCAGTTTCTCACAAATACCCTGAACCATAAGAATCTGTTTTTCATCAATTTGCTTTTCATCTTTCAGCTTCTTGACTTCTGATGTCAAACTTTCCACATTCTTCAATAGTTTGTCATAGTCAGTCTTGAAGCTATCACACCTAGAGCACACTGTTTCATTCTTCACCGATTCTTCAGCTTTTGGACTTTCTTCTTCCTTTGCTATGAATGTACCTGCACAGAACATTTTAACGAAATCAAGAGGATTTCCATTATTATCAATATAACAACCTCGTTTGAAATCGTATTTCAGCACATGTTTTGCCCTGATACATTTACCAATCCTTTTGATCATCTCCTCAAACACATCTAAACCCAGATCTAGCACATTATTCTCCAAAACCTTGATCATTTCTTTCTTTTTCTTTCTGGTTTCAAGTTCATGAGCTTTAAGTTTGCTGATGAATTGATTTAGAGGTAGTTTTGAAAAATTTGAGTCCCCTCTTAAGTTTTTCAAACATTCACCCCATTCAATCGGTAATGCATCTGCAAATTTCTCCAATTTCTCAACATTTGACGGATATATCTCATGATCTTTCAAATAATTCAGTAAAACACTATATCGGTCTTTAAGATCATTCAACGTTTCGTCTTTCAGACACACAAAATATTTAAACCTTTTTGCCCATCCATCTTTGCTCACTTTTCTATAACCCTCATCTAGAAATCCGTGATGCCAATCATTAAATCTTTCGAAATAATAGTTCTCCTGTTCATCAAACACCATTGCCATTTTTCGCAAAAAACAAACCCGACACGTGTTTACCTTCAAATGGCGGCACCTCTAGTCCACTACACTAATCAATAATTGGGCCTTGGACTTTTGTATCAATTAGTGATGTGGGTTGGGCGGTGCTTGAAGTCTAATTGGGTCTTAATAAGGTAGTGGGGCGGTCACATGGGCTTCAGAATCCAACAATCTACATAAATGATAGTGGGCGGTGTATTAAGTAGATTGTATTGATTGGGTATATAAGTGGATGGTGTATGTGAGATAACGGTGGTGTATGTGAGATAACCGACAACCCTCAATTCAATAGGCCTGCAATTTACTGTTTCGATGGAGAAGATGACAAAAGAGCGGACCTTAAGATGACACAATGAGCGGTTCCAGAAACGTCAAATAAGCGGTTCATACATGTTTCTTATCAGCGATCCAGAATAGTTTTTTTTGAGCGGTTCACCCTTGTGTCATAAAAGCGGTTCAACACATTTCATTACGAGCGATCCACCTAATGAAATTTCGAGCGATTCAAGATCATTGATTATGAGCGAACCACGATGAAAACCAAATAAGCGGTCCTGAAATGTTCAAAAAGGCGATCCACAGCTGCGAATTCGGACCGAAAAATCGAGATTTCTCCAAAACGGCTTGGAGTTTCGAGCTGAAATTTGGTAGGATTGTAGATCGGGTCTAAACGCACAACATATCCAAAAATCAGACGATTTGGACCGTATTTACCTGTTCAATTTGACGTTTTTCAGAAAAAAACGTAAGAAACAAGTAGAAGATGAAGAAATAGGAGAAATCGGATCTGAATCGGCTCAAATCTGGTACGAATACGATGTGTTTGATCAAGCAATCGAGCTCCTAGCTCTGATACCACTTGTAGGACCGGTTTTTCGACCGTTCGATTGTGTATCGTACGTTTCACGTGCGGAATCCGTGAACGAACGTGACCGAACACACGATAACGTACTACTAACGTGATTCTATTGATAGAATTGACGTGTACGGTACAAGAATCACAAATACACTACTTTCTCTCTCTACTTTCTCTCTCTAGAAAGTCTTCTCCTCCAAGTCTTCTCCTAAACTCTTTTCAAGAACTTTTACTAAAATCATGACATAATTCCCTATTTATATGGTCAAGGCACTTTAATGATAGTTATCATTAATTACAAGTTTGCCACCTTGCCATTTCTAACTAAATAAGACATTATGCGCTTGATTCCTTCCGGCTTTTCACTACGACTCGGATTAACGAAGGCGATAGACAAAATATGCATCAACAAGGACACAATTGTTGTTGAACTTGGCGGCCAAACGGAATGTGTCTTCGAGGGTTTTTGGGGAAGAAGACTCGGCTAGGTTCATGATGGTAGGTGGGAGGCATCGGATGTATTTGGCAATAGTGTTGTCAACGGAGTCGACTTAGCCAGGACATAGAGCGCTGAGCTGTGTGAATTGTGCTGTTAGACCAATGTTGTCATTCCCTATTTGCTTCAAATTCCAGAATTCCTTCTCTAGTTTTTGAAGTTCATGGGGAGGACAAAACTAGTCCTTCATTAACTTCTTCAAGTCAGCCCATGGTAAGGCATGGGCGACTTCATTCCCATAAGCGTTTCGCTCGGATGTCCACCACTCGAGGGCTCTCCAACAGAACACACCCGTTGCGCTTAGGGTTCGAAGGTTGTCAGGGCAACCGCTTTGTAGGAAAGTTAGCTCAATGACCCGAACCATTGGAGCAAAGCTATTGCAACTTCTTCGCCAGTGACGGTGAGGGGTCTGCAGACCATGAACTGCTTGAATAAGAACGTTGTCTAGGTGTTTCCATCTGGTCAGTTATCAACCCTACAAGATCTTTCTTCGATATCATGTCCTTGTTGTTGGAACCCTTCTTTGAACCAGATCGTAAATTCTTGGACTTCTTGGATAAACTGTGGGAAGACATCTAGCGAATCGAAAGAGAAGGAAATGATGAGACTTGATCATAATTCAAAATAATGTTTTGCATGTATGAGCATTTGGGTATCACGTATCACGTATGATTCACATAATTTGCTTTAATTTAACAAGTATTCACAAGTATAAACATGTATAAATGCGTAAAAGAGTATAAATTTAGTTTGTTCACGAGAATTATCAATGTTTTTGATTGCGAGAGACGTGTGAATCATGCATTGGTTTTGGAATGAACGAGGTAACAAGTATTAAAACACATAGAAATTGAGATAACATAGAAGAGAGGCTTAATAAAATATCAGAGTGTTTCAGGTTTAGAAACTTCGACTATTCCAAAGTGAATCGAAAGTCCTTTCAAATTAGGGAAACATGCTTTCGCCTATAGGTAAAGTACTCTCGTCGAGAAGCGATTAACGATATTTTACCTTTCCAGTTACTACATGTCCCTATTTGCGGGATTGAAAATCGAGGAATGGAACTAGTCGACAAGATGCGGGTTCCACCCCTAATTTGACAATTTCGTACCCTACGTGTGGTTGGTACTCGTCAGGTCAAGAAAGTTAATTCCGACACTTTGACGAGGGTCCACTAGAGTTTGAATTGGAAATTTACTATCAAGATGTGGATTTCACTCCTAACTTGATGGCGTAATTTCGTGTAAAAATTGAATAAGCAGATTGAGAGCCGTTCTTCAAATTATGGGTTTCACACCTATTTTGGTGAAGTCGTCTCGTTTGTATGATACGAGTGTCTTCAAGTCTTCAAACGTGTATTGTGTAAATGTCTTAGGAAAGACATATTGTTAGTACTAAGACAAAAGAAATAAGAAGAAGCAAGTAGGAAGGATTAACACATTAAACATGAAGCAAGAATGGTCAAGTATGGTACCTACTTTAGACTAGGTCGAACATGGCAATTCTACCTAAGTCCCTATAGTTATGGCACTGATACCAATCTGTTACACCCAACCGATGGCGGAAACATCGGAGTGAGACGAAAACGAGGTTGCTCACTGCAACATAACACTAAAAGCGTCAATCAATTAAGTAAACTGATTTCATTTCATAACAACTTGTCAAATTACAATACATGGAAAATTCAAATAACAACATCGCTTCAAATACAACAACGAGACGATAAACAAAATACAACATTGTTCAAAAATTGATACAACAACATAATCTAAAGACTTCTAAGTGTGTATCTAAAGCTTCTTCACTACGCGCATTTTAATATCATCATCATCCTACAATATGTTAAAAATACATGGTTCAATATAAAGGTATTGGTGAGTATACAAGTTTGATACATAGAATAACTATAAATTTTTAACAAATCCAGATGGCAAACTAAGTTATCAAGATTATCATTAAACTGGCATGTGAATATTCAAGTCAACCCAAAGCTTAACGCAAAGTTTAAAGACTTAACATGACCTCACATTCACGGGCGGTGCGTTACTCCTATAGCGCTATACATGTTAAGGGTAGCCTCGTACGAAGTTAATGACAAGTTTATCACAAAACAAACAAACCCAGATCAACGAATCAAGTATAACGTATGCATACATGTATTGGATTGTTTGTGCATTTGAAATAAGTCTAAGTGTAACTGTGTAGGTTTAATAGTAAACACGTTGCACCCAAAGTGTAAAAATGGAAAAAGGGTGTTCGAGTATACTTACAGCTTTTCTAAATCTTCTTTAATAATTCCGTGAGCGTAATGTTGGTTGAGATAGTACAAGAACGCCAAGGTTATTATACCTGGCGAGCAAAGGGATCGTGGTTTTAGTACAGGAACACCAATGTTACCCTACAGGGCAAACGAAGGCGTGAGTTGGAGTTGGAGGATTGTTACAGAATTTAGGTACTTAGAATAATATGAAAGTAGAAGTAGACAGAAAGTATATTATGTCCATACACTTGTCCCTATACTGAGTTCGTGTGATTTTATGGGTCCTAGTTTGCCTGACAGAATCAGTGACAAGGAACGCGGAAAAACAGAATAACGGGAAAAACTGAAATATGAACTGTTCGAACGAATTGATAGTTCGGAAGACAGGGCCTTTTGCGCGAGTGGGACAACCCTTTCGCGTGAGAGGGACTGTTTGGTGAACCAATTCTCGCTTGAACGTTTTAACTATTAACCAGCTATGTTCGTGATTTTTGTTAAGTTATTTAGCAATAATCTTAGTATATTAATAGTCCATAATATTCATAAGATTCATAGAAGTCATGCATGGAGGTATAACATCATTATTATTCACCAAAGCACAAATCCGTTAACTTAGTTAACTGATAGGTTGGTCATGAACACAGAATTGAAAAGCAAGAATGTAAAAGTTAACCAAACAACCGAACAAAGACAACCCAGGTGTGCCAAGACGACATGGAAAGAAGTAACTAAGTGTCAGAGGCTGGACGGGGTTCATTTGTTCTAGGTCTAAGAGATTGTTTGGGTGTTCGTTTCACGAGTTTAGGTGAGGTGGTGGATCTAGATTGGAAGCCAAGGCTCCTACAGAACACACACTAATATTCAAGAATTGTCTATATTGAAAAGGGATCTGGATGATCATTCAACACTTAGAATCGTCAGAACTTAGTGAAACAATCAGTTTTGGACGATAGGGAGTCCCCTCTCGCGCGAGTATAAACTCACTCAGAGGAAAGTGGAAGAAAGTAGATGAAATTCAGATGTTAGTGAGTATAAACTCACTTAGAAGTAGCTGAGACGAGTTTCTCGAAGTTAGACTTGAGGGAGAATTTTGGGAGTTGAAGGTTTGAAATGAAGGAAATGAACTGATATTTATAGGCCGAGGGACCAGTTTGGGACGAGTAGGAATTTGGGACGAATGGTCATTTTGGGACAACTGGGTGGTCCTCTCGTTTGAGAGGGGCCAAGCCCTTATGCTCGAAATCCAATTTTTGCGTGATTTGCCGGTTTTAAGTGTTTTAAACGTATAATGTATAAGTGTTGTGCATAAATAAATGAATGTATAAAGGAATTTGCATGTATAATAAGTATGAATTTGCATATAAATTGTATCAACTATGTATGTATCACGAATGTTTAACAAGTATTTGCGAATAGTGAATAACACAAGTATATAAAAGATCAAACTTTCATTATGATTCAAGTCTCGGATTACAACATTTGAAATGAAATACGATTACAAAAGAATACAAGTTTCCTTAAATGGAAAGTACACACAAACTTGCTAAATAAGGAAAGTTACAAAAAGTGAGGCGTTACATCAAAGGTATGGTGAAGGCTTCAAAGCCTGCCACTTATAGGTCTGCTGTGGACCTATCAGTTTCCCTCACTCTAGATGTAGTGAGGTAGAAGTCGGTCAAGACTGAGACCGACGGAAAAAGGAAACGGGAGGATGATAACTCCCAGAAGACAAAGAAAAGGAAATTTAAGTTCAACATGAACCAACAATGGTCTGATGATAGGCATGTGTGCAAGACCCGTAACAAACGGCATTGGGGACACAATCGTTTAGACTAGCAGGCGAAGCCCTTTAGTATATGAAAGAAGTCGGGGCATAGGTCTTTGGATTGTAAGGATTTAAAGAATGTTGCCTGATATGGTTGTGGCGATAAGGGCCACATTAAGACTAACTGCCACAAAGCTGCCAAAGAAGGTACCACAAAGCCCGCGAAGGCTAAGAAAGGAAACGCCCAAACCTTTCAGCTGACTGCGAGGGAGGCAGTTAATGACACAAATCTCACAATGGGTACGTTCCTCATCAATGATATCTTTTCTAGAGTTCTTTTCGATTCTGGAGCAGATAAATTTTTTGTAGACCATAAGTTTAGTAAACTACTAGACCTACCTATAAGAACTCTAGATATAGCATATGAGGTAGAACTAGCCAATGGTACCTTAGAAACCGCTTCTTCTATTCTTATGGATGTTTTATATCCATTAAGAATCATTCTATCCCTATATCTCTTTTGCCAATGAATTTGGCGGGGTTCGATGTAGTCTTAGGCATGGATTGGTTATCTCATAACCAAGCCCGAATTGCCTATGATAAGAAACTCATCAAAATTAAAACCCCATATGGTGAAATGCTCCCCATCCATGGAGATTTACACTATGGACTGCCTGGGAAGATGTCTCTACTCAAGGCATCTAAGTGCTTGAAAAGCGGATGTATCATTTACATGGCACAGGTGACGACAGATGAGCCGAAGCCCAAGACTGAAGACATCTCAGTCATCTCCGAATATCCTGATGTTTTCCCTGACGAATTACCCGGTCTACCTCCAGATAGACAAGTGGAGTTTAGGATTGATATCTTACCTGGAGTTGCACCTGTGACAAGGGCTCCGTATTGGCTAACACCAATGAAGATGAAGGAATTAAAGACCCAACTTGATGAGCTTTTAGAGAAAGGCTTCATATAGCCCTGTTCTTCACCTTACGGAGCTCCTATTTTATTCATCAAGAAAAAGGACGGTTCAATGAGAATGTGTATTGACAACCGTGAGTTGAACAAGATAATGATCAAGAATCATTATCCATTGCCCAGGATCGAGGACTTGTTTGATCAACTTCAAGGGGCTAGTTACTTTTCTAAGATCAAATTGAGGTCGGGATACTATCAACTGAAGGTTAGGAGTGAAGACGTTCTAAAGACTGCCTTCAGAACAAGATACGGTCACTACGAGTTTCTAGTGATGCCTTTTGGGGTCACAAATGCACCTGCAGTATGACAAGTGTGCTCTGTAATCGATGTACGATGTAAAACAATGTTGATTATTAATAAAACAATGTGCTTTGGTATTATTATATGTGTTTTGGTGTTATTTTGTGTATTTGTGGTTGGTGATTTTACAATTCGATTCAATTCCAATTTCAAGCTCTAAATCGCTTTCTGGAAGGTTATACGCGCACTAATGCGTAAATATAACCAGTTTAATGCAACAAATACTCCGGAATAGTGAAATAGGCTTAACATACCTTAAATAACCTCCACATAACTTAGAAATAAGTTTTGGATGGTTTGGTGTGTGGAAATCAACTTTGTTCGATCGCAGCGACTATTTGTGTCAAACTGCGAAACTATACCGATTTGTATAGTAACGAACACTCCGGAACTGGATCATAAGTTAAAAATACCCTACATAACCTTTACATAGCTTAGAAATAGGCTTTGAGGGGTTCGGTATGCTAAAATAAACTTTATGCTCATTCAGGGACTAAAAGCGTCAAGAAGCGCATAAGTTTGCATTTTCGCGCATAACTTACGTTCTGTATATATCTGGACATCCAAAAATTTATGTAAGCATTAAAATATTTTATTTTAGTGTTTGGCATGATAAAACTCCATTCGTCGCTTAATTTGGATCGTTTTTGCGTTCGTTACGACTTCCGTCGTAATTAAGCGAATAACGCAACCGTACGACCAAACGAACCGACATCCGAGATGTTTTTGAGCACATTTTAAGTTCCCTATACTTTAACTTTATTTTAGATCCTTGAAATGGGGTTAACAGGGCTTAAAAGTGTCAAAAAATCTAGTTTTACAAGTGTAGGGACCATTTTTGAAATTTCTGGCAGATTCAAGGAACCTAGTCCATTTTGAAGTGTTGATGGTTTTCACCCATGGTTTTGCAAAACCATGGGCTGGTATTCAATGAACATAGTCCACATTAGGGGCTCCCATGGTTTTAGAAAACCATGGGCACACATGTAAGGTCCAGCTCAAAGCTCAGTTTTCGAGGAACGATCTTAACGGTTCTAGAAATCCTATATATACCCCATCCATTTCGCTTCAAAACCCACAATTTGAAATCTGATTTATGCTCTCTAAGTGGAAGTATATGCTTCCTACCTGAGAGAAAAATCGGAATTAAATCTTGCGGGGACCTTCTGTAAGCGTTCTTTCGTTCTTTTCATTCGTTTTAGCGTTAAAGTCAAACTGCGTTTGACTTTCTGCTTTGACCAGTTTATGGTCAACGCGAAGTTCGTTTGAACTTCATAACGTGAGCGTAATCACGATGGTTATAGTCCCTAAGTGACTATACCTACTGATTACCACGTTATCTAGGCTCAGTGACGAGTCGTAGTTTCGGCCAAAATGCGTTTTCTCGCGTATTTTGTAACCAAACTACTCTAGGATGTCAAAACTGGTTGTTTTGATATCAAAACCTGTTTTCTAACTTAACTAAACATGTTCTAGCATGTTTAGATCGTCACTTTTTAGTTTGGTGCTTGTGTAGAGTCGTAAGTCAAGCGGAATAAACACCCGCTTAGACTTTCGAACACGAGCCGTTTGGTCGATCGTTAGGATCCGACCAAACATGTTTAGTGACCATAGTAAGCATAGGGAATAACCTTCCGAGGTTATACCTTATGGTCACTTAGGTTTGATTAGTCGCATGATAAGTAGTTTATGTGCCTTTGGTAAATTACCAAAATACCCTTTTCATACATAATTGGTAATTAAGCATATGTAACCTAATTTTTTTACACGTAACTAATTATTTAATATAATTAAACATGTATGGGCATATAATACTTGTCATAAGGACTAGTTAGACGTCTCAAATGCGCTTTTGCGCGCACTACGCGTTAAAGTAGCGTGAGCTACCTTAATGGGTCACAATGGGTCGAAAGCACTTAGGTTAGGTTCCGATTTAGAATATAGGCCTTGCTAAACCATATCACATGAGTTCCAACACTCATTTGGTTTGCAAGTCCTCATTCCGTCCGGTCTTCCGATTTAGGCGTCTATTGTTTGACTAGTGATTCGATTACTAGGTGCTGTTTGATTTCTCTGGTTTGCTTGAGTTTGTTGAAGTTCTATTGATTGAGGATACTTTGCACTCCATGTGAGTACATAGTTCCCCTATTTTACTGTTTTTAAATGTTTTGGGGTGATTCATATGTACGAAATGTTTTCAAGGTTTAAACGATGATTTCAAAAACGAATAAAACGATTTTTACTAAACTAATAACGATTTCAATAATGTGAACAAAACTTGATGGTTGTAGTTACATAACAAATGACATTCATTAGCATTGATCAAGCCAACCAGTATTAGGTTATGGTACCATAGGATCTGACAAATCCCATTACTTTACTACACCCATGGTTATGTGTGGGGGTTGTGGGTAGCGACTGAATCTGATGTTTGTTAACTTACCCTTTAGTGGTTTGTTAATTCGAGAAGCGAGAAGCGAGGTGATCGAGTCACGAAGGTTTGAATGTTGTTAACGAGACGACCATATATAAGTTATCACAATTAAAACGAGGACGATTTAAACGAGTAAATGATTTGGAAACAATTTGGAAACGATGTTAAACAATTTGGGTAAACGATTGGTTTTTGGCTAGTGTTTAGATAACGGGATGGGTGTAATATGGTGAAAACATGGTAGATACGCCGCTGGTACTTCTTATATATAAGTGTTTTCAACATATTACATATCGTGGCGTTATTTAGTTCACTTGGGTAAACGATTTTGGAACGATATCACACAAACGAGGTTTTCGAAATGATATAAACCATACGAGTTTTATTAACGAGATTTTATTAACGAGATTTTATTAACGATTTAATACGAGATGTTTTACAAATTGTTTTACTAAAATAAATGTTTTTGGGTTAAGAATCATGGCTACGAGGTTTTTATAAACTATAACCCACTTGATTTGAGTTGGTTATTTAAGTTGCAATATTATACTCTTTTTTAAAACAAAGTTTTTAATAAAGTATTGCAACATTTAAACTAGCCATGAATCCAACACTCCTATAAAACCTATGTACTCGCCAGCATTTCTTTGCTGACTAAGTTTTTACATATGTTTCAGGTGTTGATGCTTGATTGACTTCTAGGATGCATGCGTCACATAGGATCTGGACAAGACCTTAGTGACATAATAACTATGATAGACGATATAAAACTTGTTTGTTCTATGTGTTAAGACAATGTAATGTTTAATTTTATCAATAAAACAAAACTATTTTGTATCCATGGTTATGAAACAATAGCTTCTGTTGCAACACTCCCCGACGTTTCCGCCACGGTTTGTTGTCCTACGTAGTCAGGGTGTGACATGCAGCATTCATGGACCTCATGAATAGAGTCTGCAAGTTGTATCTAGATATGTCTGCAATTGTCTTCATAGACGGCATACTAAATTCTTCGGTGTGGTATCCAAGTGGATCCCGCCAAGATAGAAGCCATCATAAATTGGATCCCGCCAAGATAGAAGCCATCAAACTTATCACGAGAAACATCTTCGGTGTACTCTAGAATTGCTAAAGCAGGAGAAGCTTTATGCTAAATTCTCCAAAGGCGAGTTCTGGCTTAGAGAAGTCCAATTCCTTGGACACATGATTAGTGAGTGTGGTATCCAAGTGGATCCCGCCAAGATAGAAGCCATCATAAATTGGGAAGCACCGAAGACACCCTCTGAGATACGTAGCTTCTTAGGACTGGCTGGATATTATATAAGATTCATTGAGAACTTCTCAAGGATAGCCACTCCTTTGACTACCCTGACCCGCAAGAATGTTAAGTTTGACTGTGGTCCCAAGCAGTAAGAATCCTTTGAGATTCTAAAGCATAAATTGAGCAATGCTCTAGTTCTAACTTTATCTGAGGGTATTGAAGACTTTGTTGTCTATTATGAAGCCTCACACACCAGCATGGGTTGTGTGCTTATATAAAGAGGCAAAGTGATTGCGTTTGCATCAAGACAACTAAAGGTGCACGAAAGGATTTACACCACTCATGACTTGGAGTTGGGTGTCGTTGTATTTGCGCTGAAGTTATGGAGACATTACTTATATGGCATGAAGTGTATTATATACACTGACCATAAAGTCTCCAACATCTGTTTAACCAAAAGGAATTAAATATGCGACAACGTCATTGGATGGAAACTCTTAGTGATTATGATTGTGAGATTCGCTATCATCTCGGCAAAGCAAATGTAGTTGCCGATGCACTAAGTCGCAAGGAAAGGGTTAAGCTGATTCGGGCTAATGCCAAGAGTATTGAACTCAAGATTAGCTTTAACGAGAAGCTGTTGGATGCGCAAAAGCAAGCCTTGTTAGAGGCTAATATTTCAAGTGAAGGATTGGGTGGAACTGTAAATTAGTTATCACCTGGAAAAGATGGAATCCTTAGATAGAATGATCGAGTCTGGGTTCCAATCTTCGAAGGGATTAGAAATCTAATCCTCCAGGAAGCGCATAATTCCAATTATTCTGTTCACCCTGGAGGTGACAAAATGTATCAAGATCTAAGAAAGAATTATTGGTGGATGGGTATGAAGAAATCCATAGCCACCTACGTAGCTAAGTGTCTGACGTGTTCATAAGTTAAAGCTGAACACCAAAAATCGTCAGGATTTCTACAACAACTTGAAATTCCAACATGGAAGTGGGAAATGGTAACTATGGATTTAATTACCAAGTTACCAATGACCTAACGTGGCAATGACATGATTTGGGTCATTGTTGATAGGCTGACGAAGTCAGCCCACTTTTTGCCAATCAAGGTGACATATAGCTCTGATAAATTGGCTAAATTATATGTGGACGAGATTGTGTCCCTACATGGCGTGCCAGTATCTATTGTATCCGATAGAGATACTAGATATACATCTCACTTCTGGAAGAGTTTCCAACAATCATTAGGCACAAGATTGAACTTTAGTACGACTTACCATCCTCAGACTAATGGACAGACTGAGCGTACAATCCAAACTTTGGAAGACATGCTTAAGGCATGTGTGATTGACTTAGGTGGTAGTTGGGATGACCATCTCCCCCTAATAGAATTTTCCTACAATAACAGTTATCATACAAGCATCAAGGCTGCTCCTGTCGAGGCCTTGTATGGGAGAAAATGTTGAACGCCCGTTTGTTGGGCTGAAGTTGGGAAAGCCCAACTATCCTAGAAACCACGGATAAGATTGTTCAAATCTGTGTTCATCTCAAAGCTTCCAGGGATAGGCAGAAAAGTTATGTAGACAAGAGGCGTAAACCTCTTAAGTTCCAAGTAGGGGACAAACTCTTGCTAAAAGTATCACCCTAGAAAGGTGTGATGCATTTTGGAAAGAAGGGAAAGTTGAGCCTAAGATATATCGGGCCATTCGAGATAATCGAATGTATCAGATCAGTAGCTTACAAGCTTAAACTGCCGGAGGAGCTTAGTGAAATTCACGATGTGTTCCACATCTGTAATTTAAAGAAATGTCTAGCCGATAAGTCGCTAGAAATGTCACATCACGATGTGCAAATTGACGAAAACCTGAGGTTTGTTGAGAAACCGATTTCGATCGAGGATCGACAGGTTAAGAAACTCCGAAGGAAGTTAATACCTATTGTGAAGGTTAAATGGGATGCCCATCGCAGCCCCGAATATAAATGGGAGGTTGAGTCCACTATGCAACAAAAGTACCCCCATCTTTTTGAATAAAATCTCGACATCGAGATTTCTTTTAAGGGGGTGAGGATGTAACACCTCGTAAATTCGTGTCAAGTTATATAATGACACGTGTCTGGAAACTTTCATTGTGTCTAATATTGGACGAGAGGGACTAATTTTGCCAAATTATGAAACCTTGTTTGTAGAGGGACTAAAGGTGTCAACATGCTAAATTAAAATCCTCTGAGTGACCCTTCACGGACCGTAAGCCTTAGTGCTTACGGACCGCAAGCATGTTTTTATTTTGTTCCTGACCGTCGTATATGGACCGCAAAGCTATATAGCTTACGCTCCGTAAGGGGTTTCAAATCTGTGTGCGCCCATATAGCTTACGGATCGTAAGCCCTTAGGCCATACGGTCCGCAAGCGACTGCCAGTGGCAGGTTTTTTTGGAGGCCAAGGAATTTTGCCAATCTGCCACCTCTCACGAATTTCCCACCCATTTACAGCTTGTGCCACGTCCATATACACTTGGAATGGTCCCATTTCAGTTCTAGACACCTGGATTGATCCTAAACATCCTCCACAACTATAAATAGCACACAAACTCAACCCATTTCCTTGCTCATTTCTTTCAAACACTTCTCTACTCTCCTTTGGAAGTTCCTGATCATATAGGAGCATCCCTCTGAGTTCTAATCGTTCTCTTGGACCACTTGTAAGTGTTCCATCCTTGTTCTTTCGATTTATAGGCTTTTATTAAGCCGAAAGTCAAGCAAATTGAATTTTTCTTTGCCTTTCAGTTTAGACCTTTATGGTCCAGCCATTGATCGAATCGAACATGGCTACGTGATTGTAATAAGGTAGGTGTTAATCCCTTAAAAGGAAGCCTCCTGGAAATCACGTTAAGTTGGTCTAATGATAGGTCAAAGTTAAGTTAAATAAAAAGTTAAAGCGCAGATTTTCGGAAACTTTATAAAATGAACATGTGAATGTATAACTCATGTTTTAACACTAAATCAGTTGGTAAATAATATTAGAATATATGTGGAAAGTTTGGTAAAAAAAGACCATTTTACCCCTGCATTAGGGCTATACGCAGCCAAAAACAGGGGTAACATTGTCTTTTTGACCCTATATATACGCTGCGTATAGGTCTATACGCAGCGTATATAAAGGTTTTTTTAGAAACATTTATACATTAATGGTTTTAGTAAATTTTATAAAAAAAAGTTTTCTATTTTAAATAAATAAAAAAATTAACTATTTCTTACAAGCTTTCTTATACAATATTAACCAAATTTATACGATAAATATCGTATCGTATAGGTGTAGTATAGGTCACGTATTGACCTCGTATAAGCCTATAAGTGTGATATCGTATCACGTATCGTATAGGTGTAGTATAGGTCACATATTGACCTCGTATAAGCCTATAAGTGTGATATCGTATCGTATAGGTGTAGTATAGGTCACGTATTGACCTAGTATAAGCTTATAAGTGTGATATCGTATCGTATAGATGTAGTATAGGTCACGTATTGACCTCGTATAAACCTATAAGTGTGATATCGTATCGTATAGGTGTAGTATAGGTCATGTATTGGCCTTGTATAAGCCTATAAGTGTGATATCATATCATATCGTATAGGTGTAGTATATGTCACGTATTGACCTCGTATAAGCCTATAAGTGTGATATCGTATCGTATAGCGTAGTATATGTTCCGTATAGCTCCCTTATTTTTATTGGTGTGGTTTAGGTCCCGTATAAGCCTATACGCATATACAAGACCTATAGGAAACCTATACGAGACTTATACTACACTATACGATACGATACGATACCATACCATACCATACCATACTATACGATATAACACCCGTATAGGCCTATAGGTGTGGTTTAGGTCCCGTATAGGCCTATAGGCATATACAAGACCTACAGGGAACCTATACGAGACTTATACTATACACTATACGCTATACACTATACGATACGATACTATAGGATACCATACAACACTCGTATAAGCCTATAGATGTAGTATAGGTCCCTTACAGGCCTATATGTGTGGTTTAGGTCCCGTATAGGCTTATATGTGTGGTTGAGGTCCCGTATAGGCCTATAGGTGTGGTTGAGGTACCGTATAGGCCTATAGGTGTGGTTTAGGTCCCGTATAGGCCTATAGGCATATACAAGACCTATAGGAAACCTATATGAGACTTATACTACACTATACGATACAATACGATACGATACGATACGATATAACACATGTATAGGCCTGTAGGTGTGGTTTAGGTCTCGTATAGGCCTATAGGCATATACAAGACCTATAGGAAACCTATACCAGCTTATACTACACTATACGATACGATACGATACTATACGAAACGATATAACACCCGTATAGGCCGATATACAGATACAAGACCTATATGAGACTTATACGAGGTTTATACGAGACTTATACTATATGATACGATAATTAAAAATGTTTTTTTAAATACACCATTTATATACGCTGCGTATAGGCCTATACGCGACGCATATAAAGGGTTAAAAAGATAATTTTACCACAAGTTTGGGGTTAAAAATAAAAACTACCCTTTATCTACATTGCGTATAGACCTATACGTGGCATTTATAAAGGGTCAAAAAGACAATGTTACCCTTGTTTTTGGCTGCGTATAGCCCCCAATGCAGGGGTAAAATGGTCTTTTTTACTATACGCCATGTATAGCCCTCTATGTGGCGTATATACGGGGCAAGTTTGGTAAAAAGACCATTTTACCCCTGCATTGGGGGCTATACGCAGCCAAAACAAAGGTAACATTGTCTTTTTGACCCTTTATATTCGTTGCGTATAGGTCTATACGCAGCGTATATAAAGGTATTTTTAGTAACATTTATACATTATTGGTTTTAGTAAATTTTATAAAAAAAAAAGTTTTCTAGTTTAAATAAATAAAAAATTAAGTATTTCTTACAAGCTTTGTATAAAATATTAATCAACTTTATACGATAAATATCGTATCGTATAGGTGTAGTATATCACGTATTGACTTCGTATAAGCCTATAAGTGTGATATCGTATCGTATAGGTGTAGTATATGTCACGTATTGACCTCCTATAAGCCTATACGAGACTTATACTATACACTATACGATACGCTACGATGCAATAGCATATTATACTATAGGATACCATACAACACTCGTATAAGCCTATAGATGTAGCATAGGTCCCTTACAGGCCTATATATGTGGTTTAGGTCCCGTATAGGCTTATGTGTGGTTGAGGTCCCGTATAGGCCTATAGGTTTGGTTTAGGTCCCGTATAGGCCTATAGGTGTGGTTTAGGTCCCGTATAGGCCTATAGGTGTGGTTTAGGTCCCGTATAAGCCTATAGGCATATACAAGACCTATAGGAAACCTATACGAGACTTATACTACACTATACGATACGATACGATACTATACTATATGATACGATATAACACCCGTATAGGCCTATAGGTGTGGTTAGGTCCCGTATAGGCCTATAGGCATATACAAGACCTATAGGGAACCTATACGAGACTTATACTATACACTATTCGATACGATACTTTACGATGCAATACGATACGATACTATAGGATACCATACAACACTCGTATAAGCCTATAGATGTAGTATAGGTCCCTTACATGCCTATATGTGTGGTTTAGGTCCCGTATAGGCTTATATGTGTGGTTGAGGTCCCGTATAGGCCTATTAGTGTGGTTTAGGTCCCGTATAGGCCTATAGGTGTGGTTTAGGTCTCGTATAAGCCTATAGGCATATACAAGACCTATAGGAAACCTATACGAGACTTATACTACACTATAGTACACTATACGATATAATACGATACGATACTATACTATACTATACGATATAACACCCGTATAGGCCTATAGGTGTGGTTTAGGTCCCGTATAGGTCTATAGGCATATACAAGACCTACAGGGAACCTATACGAGACTTATACTATACACTATACAATATGATTCGATACGATATGATGCAATACGTTACGATACTATAGGATACCATACAACACCCGTATAAACCTATAGAAGTAGTATTTAAAAATAATTAATGGCATGATATTTAAACGTTTATAGCATTCTAACCGCACTAGACATGGTATTATAATTTAATTTAAACCATAACAATATAATATATTGGAACCGTATATACGTTTTCCAAAACAATTTAACGGTATATAATATTATTGGTATAACATTAACGGTTATATATTTTTTGCGATTTAACGTTGGAACCGGGTGAGAATTTGTATCAAAATACATCAAAATAGCAAAAAAATCTGATGGGTTATATACGCTGCGTATAGCTCTATACGCAGCATATATAAATGTAACAACTCTCACTAAAATCAATACTTAGGATGATAATAAGTCAATTAGGAAAACATAATTGAGACACCCAAATAATTCTGCATTAGCCCTAAAATTTTCAGAATAATCGGAATCAGGATCAGGGCCCCTAAAACTCAAGGGGGGTAAACCCTAGTTGGACGATTATCTAAATAAAACGTTGTTTCGTCCTGATTGGTCGAATTCATTGATTCAGCATAGCTAGTCCCAACCGTGGCCGACCTATGATAAATAGGTGTCCTTACGGACCGTAAGGGATATGGCTTACGGTCCGTAAGCCTGTCCCAAAAATTAGTATAAATAACAGACATTGGCAGTCGGTTTATGCTGCTCAAACGACGTTCAAAGTCGAATTACACACTGAGTTATACTCTGTATACTCTTAAAACACACACGGGTCACGAAGTGCTGCCGCAATCAGGGTAATAACTCAATCGCTATTACGATTCATTTTCCGACCGATCAATATATCCAATGGATGTTTAAGTGCCGCCCACATTAGGGTTATACTTTGTCATTCGTCGTTAAATCGATGGATGTTTAAGTATCGCACTTCGTCATTCGTTGTGAGAATTTGATCTCGTGAGTTATCGTAAATGCTGTATTGATTATTAATCCCGTTTGCGTGTATTGTGAATTAAATTAGGTTAATCAAGGCTAATCAGTAGGCTTATACTCTGCTCGTTAAATCTGCAAGTGAGTCATTCTCTTTTTATCAAATGTTTTACAATACTCCAAATTATTTTCAAGAAGTTATAATTACAGGGACTAAGTCATGGATATCTTGATTTATTGGTTAGTGGGGTATTGTGCACATTACTAATTTTCTCTCAGTTAGGTTCATTGACCTACTTGGGATAATCACTGTTAGGTTCATTGACCTACAGGGATAATCATCACTATTTAGGTTTATTGATCTAATAGTGGTATGACCATCGTCACCATTGTGACATAGAGCCAGATAAATAAAAGATATAAACCATTGTAATCGCTCTTATGCTGTAATTAATAACTACGCATCATTTTATGTAAATAGAATGATTCACTCAGTATTTCCCCGCTGTCAAAACCTTTTTCAAACATGTTTCAGGTAATCTGTTGTGAGCAAAGAAAAGTGCCATGAAGCAGTACAAGCTTAGAAAAGTGGCTCAATGTAAATAAATAAAGAAACATGTTTTGTAAAATAAGGATTTCCCAGTGAAATCATTTTATTGTAAATTATTGGGTTTTATCCCTATATTATATAAAACGGGCAGTTTTAAATATTAAAAGACCCTGTTTTAAAAAGACTTCCGCTGTCGCCTAAATTAAATACCGCAGGATTTCTGTCCCGCGGCTCCTGAAATGGGTCAAACCGGGTCGGGGGCCGTGAGAGAAATAAGGTGGTATCAGAGCCACATATCAAACCACTGATTTAAGCCAATTAAGTATTTAGAAAATACTTAATTTTTATTAAATTGCTATTTCATGATTATGTGTTCTATTATCTGAATAATTGTGCACAGTATGGACAAATCTTTATATGTTAGCCAAGGTAGCAATTAATGCAAATTTAACTCCAGTATTAGTACCTTTATTATCTACAGTCTAGAAGTCTTATTCGGGAAATCATAAGAACTACAAATAAAACCTAATGTATTTTAAATTTTAGTTGCTTTGATAGTTACCCAATATAAAATAATATTTAAAAGTTTTTCTGCAAAAGTTTGTTATGAATTTTAACTTAATAATTGTGTGTATTTTACTAAACAGCATGAGTGACTTGTCTGAGGCCCTTCAGAATTTAAATCTCTATCCAGTAATAGTAGAAGTTTCCAGAGATTTCAATAGGTATATACCAGACATAGAAGAACCTATAGAATTCAACGTTTTACCTCTCGAAAAACCCAAGAAAATAGAAATTGGGGAAGGTTCTAGGCAAACGGAAGAATTACCATCTCAGGAAGAGCTAGATTTTACAATGGCAAACTATAGTATTATTAATCCTGATAATGAAAATGTTTTTATTCATTCTTTTGAAACACAACTACCGATGAACTTAGAACCAGCTATTCCAAACCCTTCAATCCACTCGCAAATAGACGAATGGTTGACTAGTGAAATACAGTTACAAAACCATCCCTATAAGCTTTTTCCTCAGCTCAATTCAGAACCTTTACCAAATCCACCAATAAGTAATGAGAATACGGATGAACTTTGCTTTGCTGAAGAATTAATGGAGACTGGGAATAAAATCCAAGAGATTTGGGGGATAGATGAGAGGGAACGCCGGTACTAGAATATTATCTAACAAAGGATAAGAGATTATGGAACAATGGTTATGTAATAATAATAGTAAAATCAGTATGTGTAAAATAAATAATAAAATGGTTGTATATAAAAGTATGATATAATCAATAAAACAAATGAAATTTTAGAAAATTTACAAATTTTATTTAAGTAATTATGTGCAATTAAGTGTAAACTTGGATTATTTCTTGTATACTAATTATTTATCTATAAATTAGTTATCAGATGGAAAACGCTAATAACGAACCAGTTAAGGAGATTAATCAATCTGAACACCAATCAGGAGATCAATATATGACTAGGCAGGATATAGAAAATATCGTTGCTCAAGGAATCGCCAACACTATTCCAACAATGATTGCTCAAGGGATAGCCAACGCTATTCCAACAATCGCTGCTGTTAAAAACCCAATAGAACCACAACAAATCGTTCCTAGCAAATGTATTTCTGAAGACAACTTCAGTAACAGCGTAAACGGAGGCGATAATCATGTTAATCATGATAATGAACCACGACAAGCTCCGCTCCCTAAGAAAATAAAAGCTGCAACGCCTGGTTGCACTTACAAAGAATTTCTTGCTTGTAAACCATCTGAGTTTGCAGGCAATGAAGGAGCGACTGCTGCACTACGTTGGTTAGAGAAAACTGAGGCAGTAATTGCCATAAGTAAATGTGCTCAGGATGATCAGGTCATGTATACGTCAAATCTTTTCAAAGAAGGAGCGCTAGAATGGTGGAATACGGTGTTACAAGCAAAAGGAAGAAGGATGGCGTATGCTATGAACTGGGAAGAATTTAAGAGCTTGGTAGAAAGAAAATTCTGTCCCGAATATGAAAAAGAACAAATGACAAATAAGTTTCTAACCCACCGGATGGTGGATGTAGATTGTCGAGGTTATACTTCGACATTCTTCGAGTATGCTCGAGTAGTACCAACCCTGGCTTCGCCAGAGCCGGTACTTATTTCTCGTTATATTTGGGGATTGATTGCTGAAATCCGTAATATCGTCAAGGCTGCGAAACCTCGCACAATTGATGATGCGGTAGATTTAGCCAATACTCTGACTGACGAACTAGTACGGACAAGAGAAGAAAATAGAAGAAAGGAAGTAGCCCAAAAGATTACCCATGTATTCCATTCGGGTAACCATAACAATTTCAATGAAGGAGGGAATGGGCAATCTTCCACTAGTCCATTTTGCAATTCTTGTAAAAGAAAGCATTTTGGAAGATGCAAGGGATATTGCAATTTTTGCAAAATTCCAGGGCATCAGGAAGAAGACTGCAGGAGGAAGAGATCTTCAGTTTGCTACAATTGTGGAGAAGCTGGACATCTTAGGCCAGATTGTCCAAAACTGAACAAACCATCTGACAATAAAGCCAAACCTGCAGAAGGAGCAAAGAGGAATGTAAGAGCCTTCCAACTGACTGCTCAGGAAGCAGAACTCATTCCAGATGTGATAGCCGGTACGTTCTAGGTTTACAACGGTTACACAAAAGTATTATTTGACTCTGGTACAAACCAAAGTTTTATAAATACTTCATTCTGTCAAGATCTTAACTTACCTTTAACCAGCATTAGACAAATCTTTACCGTCAAAACGGCAAGCAGAAATACCCTCATCCATTTTAGTAAATCTCGAGGACGAGATTTTTCTTAAGGTGGGGAGGATGTAACAACTCTCACTAAAATCAATACTTAGGATGATAATAAGTCAATTAGGAAAACATAATTGAGACACCCAAATAATTCTGCATTAGCCCTAAAATTTTCAGAACAATCGGAATCAGGATCAGGGCCCCTAAAACTCAAGGGGGGTAAACCCTAGTTGGACGATTATCTAAATAAAACGTTGTTTCGTCCTGGTTGGTCGAATTCATTGATTCAGCATAGCTAGTCCCAACCGTGGCCGACTTATGATAAATAGGTGTCCCTTACGGACCGTAAGGGATATGGCTTACGGTCCGTAAGCCTGTCCCAAAAATTAGTATAAATAGCAGACATTGGCAGTCGGTTTATGCTGCTCAAACGACGTTCAAAGTCGAATTACACACTGAGTTATACTCTGTATACTCTTAAAACACACACGGGTCACGAAGTGCTGCCGCAATCAGGGTAATAACTCAATCGCTGTTACGATTCATTTTCCGACCGATCAATATATCCAATGGATGTTTAAGTGTGTCACACCCCGATCTCCACGTGTCACCGGTGGGCCCGGCGTGGGGTACGTGACGTAGTTGGCATCGTCATAGACAAACAACACAATATAATAATGCACAGCGGAAGCAGAAATAGATTCATTTCAACTTTAATTAAAATGTAATAATAAATATCACAAGTAGTTGAAACGGATCCACAGGCGGATCAAATAAAATAAGATATATTGTTCAACAGTTTATTGTCGTCCGAGCTTGCGAGACTATTGTGGACGCTCTTTAGGAAACAGCCAGCCTAGTACGTATAGTACCTGCACTTAACCTTTTGGGAAAATACGTCAGTTTACACTGGTAAATATAAATTAACTGACTCATTTTAAAAATGATTGAAAATTGATTTAAATGCACATGGCATAAATATTTTTATAACTTGGGATAATTATGCAATATAAACTTGTGAACGAATTACATGCTACTCGTACGTTTGGTAGCCCAGGATCTTGTCCGGGTTAAAGATTAAATGACACACCACATTAAAGAGTTATACACGACGGGTGTACGCCTACACCCCGTGCTCTGGTCGTGGCTATCTCGTAAGATAATGCCAAGGATATCCGGGACACGGTCAATAACCCCCCAAATGCTTAAAGTAAAACAAGACTGTTTAAACGAGCCGGACAAACTATTCCAATTGCATACCCAAGGGTGCAAGATTTGAACGCTCGATCAAGCGGTATTCTATATACCGTACCCCAAGCCCGTATAGGGAAAATAAGTCAAAATGTATTTACCTGAGTAAGTATGAATCACAATTGGTAAGTGTAGATAGCTTTTACTGGGCCTCCTATTCTAGAACAAAGGTTTATAATAACCTATTAGATTCCTAACGGGTCTTTATTTAAGCCTAAGCTTAGACCGGTTAGTTTTAAGGACGATACGGTACAAGCGCACGATTAAGCGAAAGACCGGATAGAATGTGATTTAGACCCGACAAGTTTGAATACTTGTATAATATGGGTATACTAAATACATTCTGGATTTTGAGACAAAAATGATAACGTTTGACCCGTTTCGGTCAATTTATGCAAACTAGTTACATAAACCGAACCGAACGCAAAAAGGGCGTTACGGGTAGCCAAATGAGTCATATGCAAGTTCCCTGAGATAATATGCTTTAAATATGATATAATATCAGCAAGTTATGTCCTATTATGCCCCGAATGTATTTAAACTCAATTTACGCCTCATAAGGGCATTTTGGTCATTTAAAAGATTATAAAAGAGTTAATTTGGAAATCTGAGTTACAGGTCTGATTTATACAGTAAATATACTTAATTTGCCATATTATAACAGTAGGGTATGACCCGTATACAAAACTTATCATTTAGAATCAAACTATGCACCGTAGGGGTATTTTAGTAATTTCACAAGGGCTAAAAATGTCAAAACTGGAAGTCTGAGTTCAAAAATTTATACTTACTGGTATTACATGAAAATATGCTAAATACATCAGTAGGTATGAGTCTTATATGTTTAATATGAGTATAACGCTTACTATGCGCTAAAAACGCTAAAAATGCGATTTAGAGCCGTTTCCGGGTTTTTAAAAGAAAGCCGAGATTTTTTATATTTCCAGAATGCTCAAAATAATTTATTTAACAAATAAAATGAGTAGAAAAAGGTTTGGGGTCAAAAGGATGTATAAAACTCATTTTATGGCTTAAACGGTCAAAACCGGCATTAACCGAATCGACTTAGCGACGTATGATCCGATCAGCCAAAAATTAAATAAAAATCTTAAAAAATCCCAGAATATTATATAACATCAGTGGGTAAAAAGTTTTATATCGAAAAGTGGCCTTAAATAGGTTATACGCTAAATGCGCCGTTTATTAAACATAAAGATATAGTTTTACGCTATCGGCCATAACTCAAAATCTGGACCACCAACTGATCTCAAATTTTCGGTGCAAGTTTATAAATTAGAAATAAAGATTTCTACTCTTTCACTTTTCCAAAAATCACGTTTTATATCAAAAAGGGCAAAATAGTCAACTTTTAAGCATAATCGGAAGCATGCATATGAATCGGTTAAGCATAGACTCAAGATGTAAAAATTCCAGAAAGTTATACATAAATAAAAATGGTCAAAAATAAACTCTAATACAGATCTCAAACATGCATGCACGGATCCGAATCGAGAGTCAACGAAAAAGTCGTTTTATAAGACTTTCGGTTCCGATCCGAGTTTATACTAAAGATTGTCGAGTTGATTATGATAAAACACATTCTTATATTCATTATAAGTTATTTTTGATGATCAAACTGATTGCATGTCATCTACATTACCATTTATGCTATATTTCGCAAAAACACTTCCTGTTGACTTTTTAAGAACAACTTTGACTCGACAAATAGCATGCTTAGAGTGGGAATCAGAGAATACCCTTTTGAGGGTTTGTTTCCCACATAAATACCAACTTATAAGTGGTTTCAATTTGAGAAATGACAGAGCCAAATTCGTTTAATCGAAAAGTCAAACTATATGAACAACGGTTTGACTTTTGGCTAATAATTAAAGCTATAACGAATTAGAGAATGATATGAAGGCTTACAAAGGTCCTAATGAAGCCTAGAAAACACTTGGAGGCTGCCTTGTCGATCAGATTGCTCCTGGAAAGCCTTGAGAGTTCTTGCAAGTTGTGGGTGTTCTTGTTACTATCACAAGTGCCTCAAAAAAATGAAGAAATGATCTGATTTATGGAGAATTCAGGAGTTGTAAGAGTGCACCAGGTGTCCTAGACATGCATGGCCATCTATTGGTGAGAATTGGAGGTGATCCCAGCTGTTTTCCACTCAAAAAATGGACTAAACAGCCCCTGCTCGCAATCTGCTGCACCTGGGTTTATTGGCAGCTGCCAAACTTTGTTAATTATTGGCAGTTTTGGTCCCTGTCCTTGCACGCGAGGTTTTGGCTATGAATCTTGACTCGTAAACCCTCAAATCTGGTTTTTAAGAACCTTGGGACATTTACCAACATGGTAATGTCCTCGGATAACTTTGCGCTCACCCGAAAAGTCATGAAATTCGACGTTGACGCTTTTAACCCCTCAAGTACGGTTTTGGCCATAACTTTCTCATACGATAACGAAACTTCATGAAATTTTTACCACATATTCTAGTGAGTATATTTTAGCATTACAAGGCTTCAGGTCTGCCAAAAGTTCACTCAGAGGTATAAATTCAACATGTTGACACTTTTAGCCCCTATAGTTTGTAATTCCTCACTTTTGTGCAATTTCCGCTTCGTATGATCCATGATCCATCCGTTTAAGGTTATAAACATTATGTAGGGTTATTATAGAGTCTATTTATCCCTTGTTGACACTTTGGACCCTTACGTTCCATAGTTTTCACTGTTTGTCAACTTTAGTCCCTCTAAAGTATGTTTTCGCATATGCAAAGTCTATGACACGTGTCAATGCATTATTGGACGAAATTTTTCGAGGTGTTACATCCTCACCCCCTTAAAAGAAATCTCAACCTCGAGATTTACTGAAACAAATGAGGGTATTTTTCCTTCATCGTGGATTCCACTTCCCACGTGTATTCGGGACCTCTACGGGCATCCCACTTAACCTTAACAATAGGTATGTACTTTCTTCGGAGCTTCTTAACCTGTCGATCCTCAATCGACAACGGTTTTTCCACGAACTTCAAACTCTTATCTATGTGTATATCCGTATGCGGTATGACCAGTGTTTCGTCAGCGAAACACTTCTTCAGATTACAAATATGGAACACATTATGAATAGCGCTAAGTTCTTCAGGCAAGTTTAACTTATAAGCGACTGACCCGACACGTTCGACAATTTCGAAAGGTCCTATGTATCTCGGGCTTAGCTTGCCTTTCTTACCAAATCGCATCACCCCCTTCCAGGGCGATACTTTAAGCAACACTTTATCACCTACATCGAAGTGAAAATCTTTGCGCTTAGGATCCGCATAACTCTTCTGCCTATCCCTGGCAGCTTTCAAACGATCGCGAATTTGAACGATCTTGTCCGTCGTCTCAAAAACGATTTCTGGTCCTGATAGTTGGACATCTCCAACTTCTGCCCAACAGATGGGTGATCTACACTTTCTACCGTATAAGGCCTCAAAAGGCGCAGCTTTTATGCTGGAATGGTAGCTATTGTTGTAGGAGAATTCAATTAGTGGTAGGTTCTTATCCCAACTACCACCCAAGTCGATCGCACACGCACGAAGCATGTCTTCCAAAGTTTGAATGGTACGCTCACTCTGACCATCAGTCTGAGGATGATAAGCCGTACTAAAATTCAAACGAGTGCCCAATGATTGTTGGAAACTCTTCCAAAAATGCGACGTATATCTAGTATCTCTATCGGAGATAATAGATACAGGTATACCATGCAACGCTACAATCTTATCGACGTATAATTGAGCTAACATATCGGAGCTATACGTCTCCTTGATGGGTAGAAAATGAGCTGACTTAGTCAGTCTATCTACTATGACCCATATGGTATCATTTCCTTTTCTCGTCTTTGGTAACTTGGTGATGAAATCCATTGTCACCATTTCCCATTTCCACTTGGGAATTTCAGGTTGTTGAAGTAAACCTGACGGCTTTTGATGCTCAGCTTTGACTTGCGCACAAGTCAAACATTTAGCTACATTCTCTGCTATGGACTTTTTCAAACCAATCCACCAGTAGTTTGCTTTTAGATCCTGGTACATCTTATCAGCTCCAGGATGAACGGAATATTTAGAGCTGTGGGCTTCCTGGAGGATAACATCCCGAAGTCCTCCATAAACTGGAACCCATATTCGTCCGTTCAGTCGTAGCATTCCATCTTTGTCGTAGGATAACTGCTCCTCAGTTACTCCTAATTTCTCTTCAGGATAGTTAGCTTCCAACACAGCTTCCTTCTGTGCGGCTAACACCCTTTCGTTCAAATTATTCCTTATTTCAATGCGCTTGGCATTGATTCTGATCGGTTTCACCCTTTCCTTTCTGCTTAAGGCGTCGGCAACTACATTTGCCTTGCCTGGATGGTATCTTATCTCACAGTCGTAATCATTGAGAGTTTCCATCCATCGCCTTTGACGCATGTTCAATTCCTTCTGATTGAACAAATGTTGAAGACTCTTGTGATCCGAATAAATTATACACTTGGTTCCATACAAGTAATGTCTCCATAGCTTCAATGCAAATACCACTGCACCCAGTTCCAAATCGTGGGTGGTGTAGTTCTTCTCGTGCACCTTTAATTGTCGAGAAGCGTAGGCAATGACTTTACCTCTCTGCATGAGTACACAGCCCATGCTAGTATGTGACGCATCACAGTACACCACAAATTCTTCTATACCATCGGGCAATGTCAACACTGGCGCAATGCTCAACTTCTTCTTCAGAATGTCGAAGGATTCCTGCTGCTTAGGGCCCCAGTCAAACTTAATCTTCTTACGAGTCAACGAAGTTAGGGGCGCAGCAATCCTTGAAGAGTTCTCGATAAATCGCCTATAGTATCCTGCCAATCCGAGGAAACTGCGAATCTCTGTAGGAGTCTTCGGCTCCTGCCAATTCATGACTGCTTCTACTTTTGCGGGATCTACTTGGATACCACGCTCACTTACCACATGTCCAAGAAACTGGACTTCTCGAAGCCAAAATTCGCACTTCGAAAATTTGGCATAAAGTTTCTCCTGATGCAGAAGTTTGAGAATACAACGAAGGTGTTTCTCATGGTCAGCTTGGCTCTTCGAGTAGATAAGGATGTCGTTAATAAAGACGATGACGAACTTATCTAGATAAGGCTTGCAGACACGATTCATGAGATCTATGAACGCGGCTGGTGCGTTAGTGAGCCCAAAAGGCATCACTAGGAACTCGTATTGTCCATAACGAGTCCTAAACGCTGTTTTGTGTACGTCTTCCTCCTTGACCTTCAACTGATGATAGCCCGACCTCAAGTCGATCTTCGTAAAATAGCTTGCTCCTTGAAACTGATCGAACAGATCGTCGATCCTGGGTAACGGATATCTATTCTTGATAGTGACTTTGTTAAGCTCACGATAATCGATGCACAGACGCATCGATCCATCCTTCTTTTTAACGAACAAGATTGGCGCTCCCCAAGGAGACGAGCTAGGTCTAATAAAACCTTTAGCCAATAGATCATCCAATTGCGTCCTCAACTCCTTCATCTCCGTTGGTGCCAATCTGTATGGTGCTCTTGCTACAGGCGCTGCACCCGGAATGATGTCTATTCGAAACTCCACTTGCCTATCCGGTGGCAAACCGGGTAGTTCTTCAGGGAATACTTCAGGGTATTCTGAGATAACAGGGATATCTTCAATCTTCGGCTTCGGCTCATCCATAGTAACTTGTGCCATATAAATGACACATCCTTTCTGCAGACATCTGGATGCCTTGAGCATGGACACTTGCTCCGGCAATCCATGCTGGGTATCTCCTTGGATAGTAAGTGACTCACCAGACGGAGTCTTCACTATCACTTGCTTTCTGCTACACAGAATCTGGGCTTGGTTATGCGATAACCAATCCATGCCTATCACTATATCGAATCCGGCTAGCTTAAAGGGAAGCAAGGATAACGGGAAAGAATGATTCCTAATGGATATAACACATCCATCTAGAGCTGTCGAGGCGGTTTCTATGGTTCCATCCGCTAATTCCACCTCATACTTCACACTTAAGGTTTTAACAGGTAGGTTTAACAATTTACAGAACTTATCATCTACGAATGACTTATCAGCTCCTGAATCAAATAGGACTCTAGCAAAAACATCATTTACAAGAAAAGTACCTGTTATGACGTTGTCATCTAGAACTGCTTCCTTGGCGTCCATTCTGAAGACTCTTGCATTGGTCTTCTTTCCTTCATCAGCTTTCTTGGCATTCTTCGGGCAATTAGGCCGGATGTGCCCTTTCTCATTGCAACCATAACAAGTTGCATCCTTAAGCCTTTTACAATCCAATGCCTTATGATCTGGGGACTTACAAATCCCACATAATTTCTGCTGAGATTGAGATCTAGACTCCTGCCTGCATTTCCCAAAATGATGCTTCCTACAAACCTTGCATCTGGGTTTCTCACCCGACTGATGATCTCCCTTCTTGAATCCCGACCCTTTCCTATGGCCGTTGTTCCCTCGGTGTCGTTTCTCCGACCTTCGTGAGGTGTCATCCTCAAGTTTCCTTTTGTTTTCCTCCGAGCTCTTAAGGGCTCTCAATCTGACTACATCTTGAGTGAGGGAGAGGGACAGATCAGCTACTGATCTGAATGTCGTAGGCCTTGATGCCTTAACGCTCGCCTTGATCTCTGGTGCCAAACCCCCAATAAAATGGGCGATCCTTCGCGGCTCTGGGGTCACCAAATATGGCACTAATCGAGATAAAGTGTTAAAGGTGGTGAGATATGCCTGACAGTTGAGGTTCTTCATCACTAGAGATACGAAATCTGATTCGATCCTCTCGACTTCGTGTTGTGGGCAGAAATTTTCTTTGATCAGAGCTACAAACTGATCCCATGTCATACCGTACAGTGTGGCCTTACCGGCAGCTTGTAGGAGAGATTTCCACCATGCTAGCGCATCTCCTTTAAACGACTGGGACACGTACTTCACTACGTCCCTATCAGCACACCCGCTGATATCAACAACCGTATCCATCTCATCTAACCACGTCATGCAGTCAACTGCTCCTTTTTCCCCAGTAAAATCTCTGGGTTTGCATGAAACGAAATACTTGTACGTACAGGACTTACTGTGCGTATCATGCTTCTGCTTGATTTCTTGTTTCGGTACACTGCTGTAGTTGGAGGAGTGATTATCCTCATCACCCTTTTTCGACTCATTTTTCTTAGAAGGCGGCTTACTATGAGCCTCCGAATGAGTCTTGGGCTTGACATGTGATACGGTTCGGGTCCTACTTCGGGTCCCGCTTGATTCCCTGAATTGCCTATCCATGGCCTTGGCAACAGCATTTTCTACCAGTGCTTGTAGTTCAGCACCAGTGACATGAATTTTCGCGTTATCTGGGTGTTCCCCTGAACGACTGTTTGTTTCTTCCGATTTTGCCATGTAGCTTTAAGCTACATAAAAGTAAGGACAAGGTCTATTTAGAAACCTAACAGTATTATCGTTCTTGACGATTTATTAACCATGGTATTAATAACCATAATAGTTAATTTAATTAATTTCATTCAGGGCTTTTATTAGCAACTATATTATAGAATGAAATATATATATTGGCACCATAGGCCTAGTCACTTCGGACAAATTCTAAATTTTAAATTTAGATTTTTATAGGATTAAAAATTGTATAATTAAACAAATAATCCTTTACTTGGCAGGGAGTCATAAACCACAACTGCCTTTTTGTTTTATATGACATAGTCATAACCCGTAGGTATCAAGTCATTACCAGACTTGTATACAGATATAATCTGTAGATAATTTATTAAAAAGGGTGGCTTGTGTGATTTTACGGATCACGCTTGGCCAAGAATGTTAACATGTTTACAGATGTTAACAGAGATTTGAATCTTTTTAAACCAGGTTTTACCATATTGGCCAGGCCTTTTAATAAGACAATCAAGCTAGGTTTTACCTTTTTAAGATTCTTATTAAAATGGTAAATCAAAATAATAATTGATATTTTTCATTTATTTGTGTATTATGTTCATGCATATAGATAAAATGAAAAACTTAAATTAACCATTTTAAATAAAGTACTAGTACAACTTTGCCCTAAACGGGACTTTTACTCAAATAACATGCCCACGCAGGGGCTAAACCAAATAACAACAAAACAAAACAAACAAACAGACAAAACAAACCCACGCAGGGGTTAACAGAAACAACATACCCACGCAGGGGTAGAATAAGAGAAATATACCCACACAGGGGCAGAATACAGGAATAAATGTCCTCGCAGGGACATGAGTAAATGAGCTAACAAACAAAGGATTTAATAATCCTTCTTACCCTTACCCTTGATCAAGTCAACCATCTTCTTAAACATTCCGCGGTTGTGTCGGCGATCTTCTCGCATTTCCTGTCGCAACTCACGCCGCACGTCGTTTATCCCTTGCAGGATTTCTTGGACTTGCGGTGGCGACATCATTGGTGCCGGCGGCGGTGGCTGATACTGCTGTGGCTGAGAAGGCTGTGGCTGCTGGTATCCCTGCGGTGGGTATCCAAAAGTAGATTGCCCCGTAGCCCAGGGACCTCCAAAAACACTCTCCTGATTGAGAGGGTTGTAGCCTGAAGTTATCCAGTAGGGATCCCCTGTATAGTCATATCCTGGGGGAAAAGTCGGCTCGAAAGGGTTGAACTGTGCTGCGCTAGCATATGCAGGGATTGGCTCTCCAAAGTTTTGCGATGGCGGTGGCGCAATAGGCGCAGAAGTCACCTCTGAGACGGGATGCTGAGATTCTCCCATCTCTGACTCCTCGTGAAGCGGCGAGTAGCGGCTGCTACCTGAATGTCGAGGGGTGCCAATGCGTATCCCTCCTCGCGTAGACATACGCGCGTTCCTCCTTGGCCTCTGAGGCGGAGGAGGAAAAACCGGCGGTGGTGGCGGCGGCGGAGTGACCACGTCGCGCCAGAATCCCTCAGAAGGATCCTGCTGCTGAGGCTGCTGCTGAAGCTGCTGCTGGGAGTGATGCTGGGAGTGCACGGGAGAGCTGTGGTAGGACTGGTGCATGGGAGAGTTGTGGTAGCTAGGGGTATACACCCAGTCGTGCTGCTTAAACCTCTCCTCGTAGCTGTCAACACCATTGTAGGGTGACCCCCTGAACGGTGACCCATCAGATATCTCAATGGGGTGGTTAGGTGTGCCGGACGGTGGCATGGAAGGATCGGTGTCCTCATCGACCTCCATCTCATTGCCACCAGAGAAGTGGTCTTCAGGTCCAAGTGGGTTATGACCCACTGGTTCTTCCAAATAGGCATCAGGGTTGTACAGGCCCTGATAAACGGGTGCTGGGTAGTCATAAGGTGACTGGGGTAGAGGAATGAAGGATCCATGGGAGTTGTGGGGCCCATTTTCAGAGTGAGGCCCAAAAGAGTGTGGTAGGGAAGGTGAGGTACTCAGCGAGTGCCTGGCGGGTTCAGCGAACGATCTCCAAAGGTTACGGGCATCCGCGTTATGGGATGCTGATGGGGTCCGCCTATGCGAAGGCCCTGCCTCATGGTCATGAGAGGTGGCGAATGCTCCTCGTCCCCTTCCTCGTACACGTGGCGGCATCTTGAACCTGTCAAAAATCAAACAAGTGGCACAACATAATATATTTAAGACAAAGTTAAAAAAAAAATAAAAGAAATTTGAACATTTCCTAAGTTCTTTGTCTAGACTCGAAAATCGAGGAATGTGCAATTGTGTAACTGAGATTAAACACAAAAGGCTAGTGTTTAATTCACTCAGCGTTGGCTCTGATACCAACCTGTCACACCCCGATCTCCACGTGTCACCGGTGGGCCCGGCGTGGGGTACGTGACGTAGTTGGCATCGTCATAGACAAACAACACAATATAATAATGCACAGCGGAAGCAGAAATAGATTCATTTCAACTTTAATTAAAATGTAATAACAAATATCACAAGTAGTTGAAACGGATCCACAGGCGGATCAAATAAAATAAGATATATTGTTCAACAGTTTATTGTCGTCCGAGCTTGCGAGACTATTGTGGACGCTCTTTAGGAAACAGCCAGCCTAGTACGTATAGTACCTGCACTTAACCTTTTGGGAAAATACGTCAGTTTACACTGGTAAATACAAATTAACTGACTCATTTTAAAAATGATTGAAAATTGATTTAAATGCACATGGCATAAATATTTTTATAACTTGGGATAATTATGCAATATAAACTTGTGAACGAATTACATGCTACTCGTACGTTTGGTAGCCCGGGATCTTGTCCGGGTTAAAGATTAAATGACACACCACATTAAAGAGTTATACACGACGGGTGTACGCCTACACCCCGTGCTCTGGTCGTGGCTATCTCGTAAGATAATGCCAAGGATATCCGGGACACGGTCAATAACCCCCCAAATGCTTAAAGTAAAACAAGACTGTTTAAACAAGCCGGACAAACTATTCCAATTGCGTACCCAAGGGTGCAAGATTTGAACGCTCGATCAAGCGGTATTCTATATACCGTACCCCAAGCCCGTATAGGGAAAATAAGTCAAAATGTATTTACCTGAGTAAGTATGAATCACAATTGGTAAGTGTAGATAGCTTTTACTGGGCCTCCTATTCTGGAACAAAGGTTTATAATAACCTATTAGATTCCTAACGGGTCTTTATTTAAGCCTAAGCTTAGACCGGTTAGTTTTAAGGACGATACGGTACAAGCGCACGATTAAGCGAAAGACCGGATAGAATGTGATTTAGACCCGACAAGTTTGAATACTTGTATAATATGGGTATACTAAATACATTCTGGATTTTGAGACAAAAATGATAACGTTTGACCCGTTTCGGTCAATTTATGCAAACTAGTTACATAAACCGAACCGAACGCAAAAAGGGCGTTACGGGTAGCCAAATGAGTCATATGCAAGTTCCCTGAGATAATATGCTTTAAATATGATATAATATCAGCAAGTTATGTCCTATTATGCCCCGAATGTATTTAAACTCAATTTACGCCTCATAAGGGCATTTTGGTCATTTAAAAGATTATAAAAGAGATAATTTGGAAATCTGAGTTACAGGTCTGATTTATACAGTAAATATACTTAATTTGCCATATTATAACAGTAGGGTATGACCCGTATACAAAACTTATCATTTAGAATCAAACTATGCACCGTAGGGGTATTTTAGTAATTTCACAAGGGCTAAAAATGTCAAAACTGGAAGTCTGAGTTCAAAAATTTATACTTACTGTTATTACATGAAAATATGCTAAATACATCAGTAGGTATGAGTCTTATATGTTTAATATGAGTATAACGCTTACTATGCGCTAAAAACGCTAAAAATGCGATTTAGAGCCGTTTCCGGGTTTTTAAAAGAAAGCCGAGATTTTTTATATTTCCAGAATGCTCAAAATAATTTATTTAACAAATAAAATGAGTAGAAAAAGGTTTGGGGTCAAAAGGATGTATAAAACTCATTTTATGGCTTAAACGGTCAAAACGGGCATTAACCGAATCGACTTAGCGACGTATGATCCGATCAGCCAAAAATTAAATAAAAATCTTCAAAAATCCCAGAATATTATATAACATCAGTGGGTAAAAAGTTTTATATCAAAAAGTGGCCTTAAATAGGTTATACGCTAAATGCGCCGTTTATTAAACATAAAGATATAGTTTTACGCTATCGGCCATAACTCAAAATCTGGACCACCAACTGATCTCAAATTTTCGGTGCAAGTTTATAAATTAGAAATAAAGATTTCTACTCTTTCACTTTTCCAAAAATCACGTTTTATATCAAAAAGGGCAAAATAGTCAACTTTTAAGCATAATCGGAAGCATGCATATGAATCGGTTAAGCATAGACTCAAGATGTAAAAATTCCAGAAAGTTATACATAAATAAAAATGGTCAAAAATAAACTCTAATACAGATCTCAAACATGCATGCACGGATCCGAATCGAGAGTCAACGAAAAAGTCGTTTTATAAGACTTTCGGTTCCGATCCGAGTTTATACTAAAGATTGTCGAGTTGATTATGATAAAACACATTCTTATATTCATTATAAGTTATTTTTGATGATCAAACTGATTGCATGTCATCTACATTACCATTTATGCTATATTTCGCAAAAACACTTCCTGTTGACTTTTTAAGAACAACTTTGACTCGACAAATAGCATGCTTAGAGTGGGAATCAGAGAATACCCTTTTGAGGGTTTGTTTCCCACATAAATACCAACTTATAAGTGGTTTCAATTTGAGAAATGACAGAGCCAAATTCGTTTAATCGAAAAGTCAAACTATATGAACAACGGTTTGACTTTTGGTTAATAATTAAAGCTATAACGAATTAGAGAATGATATGAAGGCTTACAAAGGTCCTAATGAAGCCTAGAAAACACTTGGAGGCTGCCTTGTCGATCAGATTGCTCTTGGAAAGCCTTGAGAGTTCTTGCAAGTTGTGGGTGTTCTTGTTACTATCACAAGTGCCTCAAAAAAATGAAGAAATGATCTGATTTATGGAGAATTCAGGAGTTGTAAGAGTGCACCAGGTGTCCTAGACATGCATGGCCATCTATTGGTGAGAATTGGAGGTGATCCCAGCTGTTTCCCACTCAAAAAATAGACTAAACAGCCCCTGCTCGCAATCTGCTGCACCTGGGTTTATTGGCAGCTGCCAAACTTTGTTAATTATTGGCAGTTTTGGTCCCTGTCCTTGCACGCGAGGTTTTGGCTATGAATCTTGACTCGTAAACCCTCAAATCTGGTTTTTAAGAACCTTGGGACATTTACCAACATGGTAATGTCCTCGGATAACTTTGCGCTCACCCGAAAAGTCATGAAATTCGACGTTGACGCTTTTAACCCCTCAAGTACGGTTTTGGCCATAACTTTCTCATACGATAACGAAACTTCATGAAATTTTTACCACATATTCTAGTGAGTATATTTTAGCATTACAAGGCTTCGGGTCTGCCAAAAGTTCACTCAGATGTATAAATTCAACATGTTGACACTTTTAGCCCCTATAGTTTGTAATTCCTCACTTTTGTGCAATTTCCGCTTCATATGATCCATGATCCATCCGTTTAAGGTTATAAACATTATGTAGGGTTATTATAGAGTCTATTTATCCCTTGTTGACACATTGGACCCTTACGTTCCATAGTTTTCACTGTTTGTCAACTTTAGTCCCTCTAAAGTATGTTTTCGCACATGCAAAGTCTATGACACGTGTCAATGCATTATTGGACGAAATTTTTCGAGGTGTTACAAAGTGCCGCCCACATTAGGGTTATACTTTGTCATTCGTCGTTAAATCGATGGATGTTTAAGTATCGCACTTTGTCATTCGTTGTGAGAATTTGATCTCATGAGTTAATAATAGTACACAAATACTAGGTGAATCCACCTTCAAATAAGTTAATAATAGTACATGACACCTTACCGTAATAAACCAAGGGGAAAAACACACCTATACATACACTTACGACACACGACCTATGCACCAGTTGAGAAGTATTTCCAATGTATTTTGCAAAATAAAAAATCCGCTTCCATGACTCGAACGATTGCTTATATGACTTCTATGCAGGGTAAAAAAAAACACAAATGAATGAAATGTAACCTAAAGGGTAGATGGAAAGGATGGCCGATTAGTCCTTCGCTTTTCCGACATATAATTATCTACGGTCTACAACAATGGTAGTTTTGGCTATGTATAATGTACATTGTACAGTTACTTGAAGCTAATATATTGAAATTAATTAATACCTTTTTTTTTTGTTCATGAAATCAGCATTCTCTTCAGAATTCACAAGAATATCCTAACCTCTGTTTCAACATGCTGGTGCTTTGTTTCTGCAGAAAAGCCTCTGGTAAAAGCTCCTCATAATACTCCAAGAACGAGGACCATTCGTCTTCCTTCATTTCCTCAAACGAAACACACACACCCGTATCAGGATTTTTGCTATGAGCTGCAAAACTTGCGCTTCTTGGTATTGATATCCCGGCTGGACCACAACCATCTTTAATGCCACTTTCTTGTACTAGTCGGGTCAAACGTGGATCAATTAACTTACCCCTTGCTCCTTCAGATGAATATCTCATCATTTTTGTTGGTTTACCATCTGCTGAAAGTGTTGAAACATCCTGATCCTGGTTCAAACTGTCTTCAAACACCTTATCAAATGCAAACATTTCGTCAAATTCTTTATTCTCATCACTTCCATTACTTAATATTTCCATATCCAAGTTAGCCTTTGCGTTTACGCAAATATTCTCCAAAATACTCCAACTCTCTTCACCTCCGATGAAATCTCGTGTCATCATTTCACCTATATCAGCAAGAGAAAGCCCAGCAGCAGTTGCCCGTTTCAAGAAAATGGTACAAAGTATGAAAACACGCACAGAACACTCCCTGATTGATGGAAGTTCGGTTCTTAAAAGTTCAGCATCTTTAAACGGATCAAGACTTGAGATATAATCAGCTTCTAGTTCTGAAAATGGGATTGAAGATTGGGGCCAATGTAGCCATTCGAAATACGGGTCATCTAATGACTCGGGTAAACAAAACCCATGATCAATTGGGACAAGTTCAGCCTTCCCAGCAACATGGTTCCCATTAAAATTCTTCACAAGCATGTTCCCTGCGTGTCGGTCCAGATTAAGGAGCCGAATGTCAAGAATGCCAATACGATGAACTGAGCAAACTGAGAACCTAGACGGGCCCAAATCTCCTGCATCTGTCTCGTGTTCTACATATCTCTGTATAGATGTGATTTTAAAAGGTGGGTTTGATGCCAATTCCATGTTTACGTTTACATTAAAAGTGACATGACAGATTTTGACAAGTGCTGATGGAGGAACGCCTGCAAAGCCACCATGATCAAGCAAATAAGCAGCCAGTTCACGAAGCCCGGTTTCACCTACCCTGATGGACCGTTTCATTCCGGGCTGGCCCAGCATCCGGCCTGCAAAGCCTTTAGGATTGTTGAATGCTAATGGTTCTTCATCGGCTGGCTTCACAACTGCGATTGTGTTGTTACTGTTACCTTCTTTTCTTGATTGCATATAGTAGGCCCCACCAAGCCCACTTGGCACAGGTGTAGGCTTGACCCCAGATGCTAATGCAATGGCAACCTCAGCTACAAGATCATGAACCTTTGGAGCCTTTTGACCACTAACGATTTCAATTCTTGGATTAGGTGATTCAACCTCTTGTTTCGCGTTAGTGGCTAAAGAAAGGCATGGGGTGGAATAACTTTTGTGGAGAGTAGTGGTGACATTGGATGTGTGTGTGATGTTATGCGTGGAATCGTGCATGCTGGGATCCAAATGAGAGTAAGATTGGAGTCTGCATCTTGGGAGTTGGGCAAGTGACTTAAATCCGTGATTACGATCAATGATTGCAGCCATTCTGGTGTATATCGTGTAAGTAAGAATGGCTGCAACAACATACTAAAGAGCAGGTTTTAAGAAAATCTTTTAGAGGAGTCGTCTTTCCATAGGAGATTAGCAATCACATGCCTACCAAACAAAGTCATCAGTAGCTAGAATCAACCAGATTTCAAAACAAAATAATAAGTAGCTACAATCCCACTCATAGATTCATAGCCAAACAGCTATTAGTGAGGTCTGGAGAGCGTAGATGTAGGTCAGCCTTACCTCTACCCAGGGGATAGAGCAATAAATAAACAAACATATCTTTTGAGACATTACTGTTACGGCTGTTCAAGAAGCTCATGGCTCGCTCAAAAAAGTCTCGCACTAAATTGGCTTGTTTGTAAACGAGTTGAGCTCGAGCCAAGCTTTGGCTCGTTGGCTCGCTCTTTAGCTGGCTTGTTTAAATTAAAGCCCAAATATTAATACATACAAATTATAACTTGAATGTATAAGACAGATTTTAATATATATAAATTATAATCTTTTTTGCTTATAAATTCGGCATTATGTTTATGTTAAAAATATTATTTTTGGCTTTTATATACATCAATATGTGTATAAAACCATAAACATAAAATCATTTTTTTGTAAATAACAGAGCTAGCTCGGGCTTTTTATGAGCCGAACTCGAGCTCAATATTTCAGCTCATTAAGCCAAAACTAGCCGAGTCGACCTAGCTCAGGTCGTCGATAGCCCCAATTATTGTTCATCTTTATAAAAATATACACATTTACAGAATATTTAGTATTACATCATCATACAAGTCCCAATAGATTAACCTGATAAACATTCTGTAAACAATAACAAAATAGAAAACACAATTTATAAGCATATTTTCGATTCTCAAAAATTAAAATCAAAGTGTTGAAATAAATACCATATCAAACACAAATTCATATAAAAAAAGAAAAAAAAAATATACGTTCTTACTTGGCATTGGTTTGGGCATTGGCATACACTACAAGATTGCATATGTCAATTGCAAGATCCACGTCGCTAATCTCCGACAACCTGCATGCATGAAAACAATTTCAGAATAATGAAATATTCATAAACAAGATGTACGTAAAAAAAAGATTAATACCATCGTCAATTCAGCCGCTCCTCCGTTACAACAAGATTGCAACAAACAATAACCGCAAGAGGAAACAAAAGAACAATTGTTCGCATGTTAATGTAGTCTGGTCGAAATTACAGAAGAAAATGGAAATTTGTTGTGGCCTTGCAATATACTACTCCCCCATTCCAAAATCTGATTGCAAATATGTGTGTTTGTAAATGGGAGACCCTGAACACTGGCGAGGCGTTCAGGGAGCGAGAATAAGAGAACGCGAAAGAGAAGAATTTTCAAACTCAATAAATGCGCCTTTTGTAATGGAGATGGAGGATGAACATGAACGTCCATTCTTCTCTCTCCATCTCTCTTTGTTAACCTTTGAAAATATGGAAGTGATTGTAAATGTTTTTTTTATTTGCTATTTTGATCTCAAGGTTTTAGAAATTGTTAGTTTTGGTACTAAATATTAATTTGATAGTAAGTTTGTAAAACTTTTGTGTTGCATTTATGAATTGATCAATTAGAGGTGCACAAATCAGTTTCGGGTATGATTTGGGGTCGGGCTCATGGAACCTGTTTTTGAAGAGAAGGTAATCGAGTTTTTTCGGTTATGGTTTCAGATGTTTTTTGGGTTTTGATCAGGTAGGGTTGGGTATACGCGGGTTGGATCCAGGTCAAAATCATAGGTATTGACCTGGAAATATTTGACGGGTAGGGTTTGCTACGGAACCGGGTTGGGAATGCCTTGGTTTATTAATGCCCAGTCCCGGTTTTTTTTTTTTTTTTTTTTTTTTTGTGTTGGACATAGTATTCGGTTTTTATATATTACGATAAGACCATTAAATTATACGATGGTTATCAAGGCGGCCCAATGGGCTAAGACCTAAAGCAATCACTGACCTTGCATTTTGGGGCCTTGTTTTGAATATAATTAGTTTAGGTTCTATGTTGGGTTAATATATTGAGTTCTACGGATGAGCAATAACCGAACCGTTAACCAAAATCAAATCAAAAACCGATAAAACCAAACCAAAATTAACCAAGACCGAATTAACCGAAATTAAATATATTTCTAGCTTTTATACATCAATGTCATGTTTTATACTTCCATTTCATGTTTTTATACCTCCATTTTATTTATTTATACATCCAATTCATGTATTTAAGATCAAATACAAATGACAACATAAATAAGAAGGGTAAGAAGGATTCTAGTCTAGTGGTCTTAGATTTGAAGGGTTGAGATTAGCTTAGGAAAAAGAAAATAATAGAAGGCCACCGAATCCTACATATATAGATTTTCTCTCTCCGCATGCAAAACACATGTCAATTCCTTTTCAAATTTAAAACGTTCATAACTTTTTCATACGACAATTGTTTTTGAAAAAAAAAAATCACCATAATAATGAGCGTTATTTAATCTTTAATATGAGTATGATATTACTATATAAAAATAAAACTAAAAAAATCATTTTACTGAGTTTTCTTTGTAGTGTGTTAAAGGTTGTGACCATTGTGTCTTTCAACTGGGTTTTTACTAAGGTTTCTACACATTGTGTTTGTTAGGGGCTAGGTTTTTATTATTGTAGATCCCATATTCTGAGGCTTTGCCTGGATAGGTTATCCTTAGCGAGTAGAGCAGGGACTCAGAGGATCAAGGATCCTTATCATTATTTATAGTTTCTAACAATTGTTCTCGATGTTTTCTAATGTTCATGTGCAGGATATCAATGAAGTGGACTGAGTCTTAGTTGGAATCTCGGGGATAATTCTCTATGGATGTTGCACGTGCTGATTCCACAACGGTCATGGGAAGTGAACGTGGTCATGCAAAATTTTTAGACTTAGTTATCATTGTTATTCAAAAAGGGTTGATCAGGTGAAGTGAAAGCGTGAAAGCGTCTTCCTCTGAATCTTACAATCTACAAAGTGACTTACTTGACATGGTGTAGGACGTGAAAGCGTCTTCCTCTGAATCTTTAATCCTCAACTTGAAAGTTCTCAAGACGAGTCGAGTGCCAGGAAAGTTTCGAACTCTTTCTTTTGTTCCAGGGAGATTGGCCAAACAAGCAAAGTTTGTCACTACATGCAAATAAAAAAAAAAAACAAGTCAGGAATACAGTGAGTTATGCACAGGTTATTTAAGGATCCTATATCCTACCCATGAAGATCCACTTTTTAGGTAAACAATCCCTGTTGGGGATCAAATCCTTTCTCACAAAGAAGAACTGGTTTTTCCATGTGGAGTCATCTAGGTAGTTTTGAGGATCGGAAGAGGTTGGTGAGGTTTAGCTTTGAACATGAAGCGAATGGAGCCATGAGTAACTTAAGAATAGAGGAACAAAAGCTCAGTCAAACCAAACTCAAGATCTTCAGTTTTGAGAATCTCCTCAATGGTATAGAGGGCTCTCCAAAGCATGGGCATGGCCTGACTGTAGCTAATTCCGGTCAGTGTGAAGAATCTTTAGGTGAGGTCTAGAAAAGGGTAAGAATAACCAAGGATGAAAGTTAAAGCTGGAAAACAAAACCACACCGGCGAAACCACATCACTATGAGCTGATGGGTCAAATGGCCGAAAAACGGTTTCTAGTGGGATGCAGGGAGCAAGACTTTCTATCTAAGGGTCAGTGAACTTGAATATCTCTGATGAAGGATTCATCAAGAGATTTTGGCTCTTGAGTGTATTATCCTTCTCTAGGCTAGTACCAAGAGAGGATCTGGTGCCATCTTCGCCATTTCGAGTAAGAAGAGATGAAGAATAGGGAAAAGAAAATAGAGAGAAGGAGAGAACAATACCTGATTGTGTTCTCCGGAATGAAGATATACAGATGGATCATCTGATCTTTAAAGAGATCAAATAGGTTATCTCTATCCTAAATAGCACAATGATGGTTGTAGCTGATCAAGTCCCACCCGTCAGAAGCTATAACGGCTACTTACACTTTGTAATGGCTAATTCGATTAGAACAGAAATGTGGCAATTGTGCATCCTTATCATAATTGTCATATTGGGGATAATTGTTAGGGGCTAGGTTTTTATTATTGTGGATCCCATATTCTGAGGCTTTGCCTAAATAGATTATCCTTAGCGAGTAAAGCAAGGACTTAGAGGATCAAGGATCCTTATCATTATTTATAGTTTCTAACAATTGTTCTTGATGTTTTCTAATGTTCATCTGCAGGATATCAACGAAGTGGACTGAGTCTCAGTTGGAATCTCGGGGATAATTCGTTATGGACGTTGCACGTGCTAATTCCACAACGGTCATGGTGAGTGAACGTGGGCATGCAAGATTTTCGGACTTAGTTGTTATAGTTATTCAAAAAGGGTTGATCAAGTGTTATACGACACATTCACTTTTTCACATACACACATTACGAACGAGAAGCTCACAAACACTCTTAGCAATCAGTTGCAACACACTTGATCAACATCTGAAGTTGTACTTGTTTTCATTGTTCAATATATATAGTTGGTGGTTGATAGTTTTTATATAACAACCCTCGAAAACGACCCTAAACGCTCCCAAATACATCCCGTATGCGAGAACCTGGCCGGAAATACCTTTATTTCATTAAATAACAAAAATAATAATCTGTCGCGGGGCGCGAGAGACTTTTCTTCATCTGTCGCGGGGAGCGACCGAGTAACAAGTGGCGTAACCTGGTGATGCCACATGGCATGACACGCGTCGAAACCACCGATGACTCAGCAACCTTCACGCCGCCTTTTAGGCTCTGGCGGGGCGCGGCAGCCCCTCTTGTTTCCGTCACGGGGCACGAGAAACCCCCTGATCAGCCCTATAAATTGGAAGTTCGAGCTTCATTTCCACCAGTCAGGACTGACAGTACCGTGGGTGGTAATTAAAGTAGAGATATAAGCAAATGTAATTGCGAGATCGCCCTCAATGTTGTAAAATGATAAAACTTGTTTTGATTAAACTGGGATTCACTCACCAGTATTTCTTGCTGATAAAATGTTTTAAACACGTGTTTCAGGTAACTTAGTGAAGCCAATAAAACCCAGTTGGAGAGCACTAAAGACTTAGAAAAGTGGCCATAAAAGTTACCTAATTAAAAAGGAGAATTGTTTTCAATAATTAGGGTTACCCCCTATAAATATATTACAAATAAAAATCGGGTTCGTCCCACTTATTAATTTAAATATCAGAAAAACTTTTATCCCATTTAATTATTTTAAACATTTTGGTGTTTAACTCTGATAATAATATTTCCTAACTACGGTCCTGATGAAAATTTTCGCTGCCAAATTAATAAACACTGATACCATCTGACTAGATCGCGGCTCCCGCTCCCAGGGTGGGGTCGGGGGCTGTGACAGAAGGTGGTATTAGAGCTATGCCACTGATTTAAGCTCTTTAGGTGTTCTTACAATACCTAAACCTTGAATATTTGCATTAGAAAATTAATATCTTATGTGCTATCCTGTGAACATAAAATCTTAATGTGTTTATTATGATTTTTATGTTATTTCATGAATTTTAAATCCCCAATATATGTCACCCATATCGGTATCTTACAATTACGATATGCTTAATATTGCTTATAAATAATTAAGGTATTAATAATATTATGTCTTATTAAATTTTATGATGTATATATATTATAATTGTATGAAAATAATTTAATATGAATTTTATAACATTATAATAATATTACGATATTAACATTTATATCTTAATATTAATATAAGGTAACACAATTCAGATATGATATTTCGAAAATGTCATAATTTAAATATTAAGATAATATGTATTACACCTAAATGATTTTATGTCAAGATATGTAACCCTTATTTGTGTTTTACCGTATGTTATACTATAAATATAAAAAGGGAATATACTCATAATATACTGATATTAATTTTTTTGTGATATATATCATACCCACATATTTATGTGAATACAGTTCAATATAAATTATGATAATATTATGAATATCTTAATCAAAGATATACAATAACACCCTTAGGCATGATGTCAATGAAATATCATAATATTACTCAATGCAAGCAGTATATTTCACAATGTGTGATATAACCCAAATTTTATTCAACATAAAGATATATATTTGTCAAAGTTTTGGCAAAACATGTATCTATAGTAATTTTATTAAAATATAATATTTTAAGCATACTTAAAACATGTTTTGATAAAATAATTAAAGACAGGGTTTTCGTAATAACTCTATGAAAATATTATTCCATATGGTTATGTTATATCCACATAAGCACATGAACATATACCATGAAAAATATAAAATATTTTATAAGACTGTATTTATAAAATAGGAATATGTACAACAAATTGGTACTGTATAATTAAATGATTTTAATACATAATACCTATATATCAACAGGAAATAGCTTAAACTTATTTCTTAAATTACATGTAAGTCAGATGTATATATATGTTATATATAACTTGTATCAATATTATAAATGATATTTCATTCATAAAGTAAAAATATGTACAAAAACATTTAGTACGGTACTACTATATGGTTTAAAAATATATGTGTGTATATATATATATATATATAGGGGAAGGATGTATAGAAAACTTATTTGTACTAAGAAAATCTAGGAAACCCAATCTATAACCATTGATCAAGATTATCCAATGGCTCATAAATTTTGAAGCATTTTTGAATTAAATTAAACAGAATGATGAGGTCAACAAAAGTACTTGAAGGGCATATAGGTAAAATCAACTATAATATTAGTATATTTTATATATTATTTTAATACTGATTTGACATGCATGAAATGATATGAAAGGAGGCACACGATTTTCAAAAACAACTACTCAAAACCCAACCTCATTTCAAAAGTCATCAACCCCAAGACCTTTCATTTCAAAATCATCTCTTTCTCTCTCAAGACCTTCCATCTACCCCAAACCCACTGGAGAAGAAAGACAAGCCGGAGAAGAAAGACACGCCGGAGAAGAAAGAAGGTGCGGTAGTGAATCGAAAACGCCGGAGAAGAAAGAAGGTGCACCGGAGAAAAAAGAAGGTGCGGCGGTGAATCGAAATCGTCGGGAAAGAAGGTGCGGCAGTGAATGGAAACCGCAAACCCTCCGGAGAAGAATATATATGAGATCAACGTTTCAGTTGTTATCGTCCGGTAAAAGTCGCCGGAAATGGAAGAAAGCAAGAACATGCGGAAGCAAGTAAGTTTGATTCGGGTTCCTTATCAGTAGGTGTTTTTTTGTTTTTTTTTCATCGGTGTTTGAACGCCCGAACTGATTTGCTCCAATTATATAATTGGTTATTAACAGAGTTGGAAAAATAGTAACAAAAGTAAAAGAGCTCTAGAAGGATCTACTTTGCAATCGCTTTGTCCCAAAAAAATCATATTTAAATTTTAACACTAACTACTTGATGTTTATAAAATACCCGTTCGAGTAAGAAAACATTAAGCAAATTTGTATGCACACATGTGTATGATTGTCCATCATAATTTCCTTTTTGAACTTTTCCCTAAGTAGGTAGGTGTTTGGGTCCAATCAGTGGTGATTTTTATTTTGAATGCGACTAGGTAACATGTGTTAGACCTGCCATGTTTTTTGTCAAAAACAAATTAGGTAAACCTATGATATTAGGGTACAAGTGTAAGGGCTCAATAGCATATAAATATATTAGCGTAACATAGGTTAAACCTGTCTGATATTAGGGTACAAGTCAACGGACTCAAAAGCATATAAACGTATTAGCGTAACATGTGTTAAGCCTCCCTGGTTAGGTAAACATATTAGTGTAACATGTGTTAAACCTGTCTCAAATTTATAAAATGATGTAACATGTGTTAAACCTCTCCTATTAGGTAAACATGTTAGTGTAACATGTGTTACACCTGTCTTATTTTAATCAAATTATGTAACATGTAACCTGTATTATTTTTATGAGATTAGTTAACATGTGTTAAGCTCTCATATTTTTTCCAAGTTATCTAACAGGTGTTAAACTTGTCCTATTTTTATAAAAATAGGTAACATATGTTAAACCTGACTTTATTTTATCAAAAACATATTAGGTAACCTGTTTTATTTTTATATAATTAAGTAACATGTGTTAAACCTGTTTTATTTTTATGAAATTAAGTAACGAAGAAACTGACGATGTACAGATTTTGAGGATTGGGACTCGGACACACTAATCGTTGAAATACAAAACAGGATATTTGGTTTGTTCTTTTTATATTGACTAGTGTTTTCATAGGTAGTAAGTTGGGTTGATTTTAACATTTCCTAATTTTTAATAAGAGTGGTGCAATTTTAAGATGTGTAACACATGTTACAATTACCTATTGTTTTGAAGTAACAGTAAAAAAAAAATATTTACTGTTACTTCAAAACAAAAAGCAATTGTAACATGTGTTACATGTGTACAATGCCTGTTGTTATTTGAAAAAGATAAACAATTTTAAGATGTGTAACACATGTTACAATTACCTATTGTTTTAAAGTAACAGTGAAAAAAGATATCTTTATTGTTACTTCAAAACAAAAAGCAATTGTAACATGTGTTACACATGTTAGAATTGTCTTTTGTTTTGAATTAACAATAGGCATTATAACAGGTATCTGCATAATGTTCTGAAGTGTAACACATGTAATACGTCTTACATTGGTTAGGAAAGATTTTAATATAAGATCTACATGTCTAACATATGTTACAACTGCCTATTGTTTTGAAGTAACAATGAAGGAATCTTTTTTCACAACATTATGCAGATACATGTTAGAATGCCTATTGCTACTTCAAAACAATAGACAATTCTAACATGTGTAACACATCTTAGAATTCCATATCGTTAACAATGAATTTATCTTTTTTCCCAAACCCCCTGGCATAAGGCCCACAAAGTCGTAGTAGAAGTTTGGAAGACTTTCCCTTCGATCACGAAGGCGATCCAGAAAACAAAAACGAAAGCTATACGACGACAAACAAATACGAAAGGTTGTGCTAACATATGTTACATGTTTTTAGTGCTTGTAGCGAGGGAGTTGGTTCCATCGGATAGTAGTTGTTTGAAATGTATGCTAATTGTTTACATATGTAACCTTTTTTTGGGTGGTTTTACTTAGTTTTTTTGTATGTGTGAAATGATGCAGATAAAAACTCAAAATTTGGGAAGACTTCAAGTTCAGGGCATAATTGGGTAGAAAGTAGCTAGTCTTAGTTATCTTACTACTATTTTTTAGTTAGTAGATTAAAAATGTTGGACTGTGACTTGTGTTATTACGACTTGACCATAGCAGTTGCATCCAAACGAGAAGGGATCTTGGAAGGAAGGAAGAGAACCACAATATCGGATACGACAAAAGGTGGCCATAAAGAGAAAGAAGGTAGATGGAGAAACCGATGAAGAATGGGAACAAAAAGTCGATGAAGGGCATGTGGTGGGTACCTTTGACATTGTACAGAAGTTACCCTCTAGTGTAACACATGTTACAAACATGTGTTACATATGTTCAACCCCTTTGTTACCAAAAATCGGGGCTGCACATATGTAAGACATATTTGTAACTAATGTTACACTATAGGGTAACACATGTATGATTAGTTTTGGATCATTTGTATATATTTTAAGCCTGTATAAACCTACAAGTACTTACATGTTACGGGTTGTATCTTTAAAATATGTTTACCTATAAGTACTTACATGTTACAGGTTGTATCTTTAAAACATGTTTACCTATAAGTACTTACATGTTACAGGTTGTATCTTTAAAACATGTTTAAACTGGAAACGGGAAACATTTACAAAATATAAAGCATAGTTACACAAGATGTAACATGTGTAAACTAGAAACACTTGTGTAACATTTCGGTGTAACACATGTTACATGTTGTATCTTTAAAACATGTTTACCTATAAGTACTTACAAAATATAAAGCAGAGTGGGAACACAACTTTTAAGGATGTTACACACGTTGTAGAGAAGATGTTACATGTAACATGGCGACAAGTGTCATGTGTGATCTTTTTTGTTACCCAAGGGTGCTAAACGTATTACAGGGTTCATAACGCACATAAACTTATACTAACATCCGTCCTTATGTCCATAGATGATCTAGAACATACTCCACCTTACCATCTTTACGAGTCTTCTAATGGCACTAAATTGTGGACACCGAATGCCAACGAGCAATATCATCATATTATTGTTAAATCATACATCACACTGGAGGAACTTATTTCCATGTATAAGACTTATGACCAATAAGCTAGGTTCAATGTAAAAAATATACGTTAATGCAGGTTTTTTATCTACTAATAACATTGTTAATAACAACTCTAGGTACATATGTAACATGAAGTGTATCGTTTGTCCCTTTAATTCGTTACACTAGTCGCATATACTTATAGTTACATATATTACTTGTTTGTTTATTGATATGACATTTTGGATGATGTACTGTTGTTACATATGTAATTTTACTAAGTTTAAATTGACACCAAACAGGCTGACATATGTAACACATGTTTATAACATATGTTACACTATGGGGTAACATATGTAACATGTGTATAACCATCTTAAACATGTTACATATAGGTGTTACATGTGTTACAACGTCACTGTTACACATGTTACATATAGTTGTTGCATCAAAAAAAAAATTGCCTTCCCAACAACATCCGTATTCATAATAACAATGAAAATAAAAATGAATTTTATATAAATAGTTGTAATGCTTCTTGTTGGACCGTTGTTTGACCCGAAAAGTCAGTCAAGGTAGTTCATCTTCGTATATAAAGGCGGAATCAGTATATATGAAGTAATACAGCTTGTCCTTTCAATTCCAATGCTTTTTATTGCTTCCTGAGATAATTTTGACAGAGTTTCGTTCCAAAAGCACAATCACGACTGACTTAGATCCGCTCAAATGACCTGCTATATATAGTCCTCACTGGTTCGCTTATATGACTGACAAATAAGCGGACCTACAACTTTGCACCATAAGCGAACCTGATCTTGACACTATAAGCGAACCTGACTAACCCTATGAGCGGACCTATATACCAACTGTACATAAAAGCGAACCTAATACATAACTTTCTAAATTTGACAATTCAGACCCTCTGTTGACCTATCTTGACCTAAGACTTCATGTAGACGTAGTCAACAGACATCCCATGCATCAACAGACTCCCCCTTGGATGTTGACGTAGTCTTTAGCAGTCTTTAGCTCCTGAGTCTTCGGTATTGGTCTTTTCTTCCAACTCTGTCCTCTCCTCATATGCATTCTTCACAGGTTCTAGTATTAACACCTGGCTCTGACTTCCATCTTCCCTTTAGCAGTTGATCCAGACTCCCCCTTTCACAGACACCCCCTCTCAGTATGCTGGGATTCGAGGTATCTGGTTCAAACTTTGACAATTTGCCTCCATTGGGAATAATGAAGTCTCCAAACCTGTTACTCAACGAATAACATTACGATCTATCTTTTCTAACAATAAACACAAATTCAATCAGTTATAAACATCCACTCAAGTATTCAAGTTCAAGTTAATGACCCTGATCACTTGATTAATCTACCAAGTTCAATTTAATGACCCTGGTTGATCTTTTGACGAATCAAACTGATTTAGTAAAATCATTTTCAACTTTTTCTGAAAATAACAAGTATCAAATTAATGAACTTGTTTTTGACTTTGAAAACAATCAAACTTCTAACAATGTAAGCTCTCCTCATTCTTCAGCTCAGAATCTCCTGCATCTGCTTCATCTTTCGAGAATCCGACAATCAACTTTCCACTCTGGTTTGTCTAAAATAAAGCAGAAATAAAATCTTTTTGGATTTTTAATGTGATCTAAACTAAGAAATGAAATAACCGAAAAACTTAAATTGCAGAAAGTAAACTATTTACAGATTTATTTTTGGCGAGCGTGTCAGGGAATCATATCAGCTTTTCAGACAAATTACTAGTACCGTTAAGCTACATTACATACTCAAATTTAAACAATTCACCTCGATTGTCGATATACTGATCCATCTTAAATTCTCACACAAACTTCAATCTATTCAGGATACAGTTTACGTGTCTTAAGAACTTAGTTCCATTCATGTGTCCCACCTCTTGAATATACTCCCGTATCCAGAATCCCAGATATTCAGTCTTACAGGTGAGTATACCACAGATGATATCTGTAAGGGGTTAGGTGCGAAACCGTGAGAGCTCAGGTCAGAACTTCCGTTCAGCAGAGAGATGACGGCTCGACTTTTGGAGTGTCCCCTTTAGAGGATCTTTTAATTACAACAGCAGCGACTATCAATTTTATTGTTTCATCAGCTTGCTGAGGGCGATGCTATATTTCAAGTATTTTGCAGAAAGTATTATTCGGGGACTAGGTCAGTACTTCCATACAGCAGAAATCCCGGAATAATACCCCAGATATCACTGAGTATAAAGACCTAGTATCTCAGAATATGGGACCTTTCAAACGAGATTTCAGGGGTTACCTATATATTCAAGTAGTGTTCCCCACGAATTTCACAAGTTTGAAATTTTAGGTTTATATCCTGAATAAATTTACTAAATGTATGAAAACCTATCGACACATCGTTAGTGAGACTGTTTAACTCATTTTGACTTTCCAAATCTTTAGCATACTGTAATTGTCTAGCTGATGTACAATCATTTTCCCTATATACACAAGCTCTTTTTCAATTTTATCATGTTTTTGGATTTTTCATTTTTTACTGTTTTTGTATTTTTCTGAAAATATAACTATGTACAACTATCTATCTCCCCCTAAATACCAAAACACGTAAAAAATCGACAAACCATCGCAGATTGTCTCTCGTCTTCATCCGCAACAGTACTCTCATCAACGCTCACAATTCCATCCGACACCGAAAGCAATTTCATACCATTAAGTTTTAACAAATATTGAAACCGATTTTTATCAAAAGCTTTGGTATGCAAATCAGCTTTTTGTTCGTCAGTGTGGATTTTCTCAATTCGTATCAACTTTTTCTCGAAACAATCGCGAATAAAGTGATGACGAATCTCTATATGTTTAGTTTTAGCGTGATGTACTGGATTTTTAGTAATGTTAATTGCAGCCTCATTATCAACAAACAGAGGTGTGTTAAGAAACTGCAAACCGTAGTCGCGCATCTGTTGCTGTATCCACAGGATCTGAGAGCAGCAACTGCTAGCAGAAACATACTCCGCTTCACATGTAGATAGCGCCACAGATGTTTGTTTCTTACACTGCCAAGTAACCAATCTAGGACCAAAGAACTGGCATCCTGCAGTTGTTGATTTCGCGTTGACTTTGCAGCATCCGAAATCCGAATCGGAATACCCTTCGAGCATAAAATCGCCATTCCTAGGATACCATAACCCCAATGACGGAGTACCTTTCAGGTAACGTAATATCCTTTTGACAATAATCATGTGCGATGCTCTCGGGTTAGACTGAAATCTTGCTGCGAGGCACGTTGGGTACATAATATCATGACGTGAAGCAGTCAGATATATCAAAGAACCTATCATGGAACGGTAAAACGTTTCATCAGCCCTGTCTCCGGAGAGATCTGGGTGAATCCCATGATTAGTCGCAAGTGGGGTAGCAGCTGGAGTAGAACTTGACATTCCAAATTTCTCTAGAATATCATGCACGTACTTCGTTTGATAAATGAATATTCCCTCAGGTAGTTGTTCAACCTGTAAACCCAGAAAGAATTTCATCTCCCCCATTGATGACATTTCGAATTTCTACTTCATCACCTATTCGAAATCTTTGCACAATTTCTCATTCGTTGACCCAAAAATTATATCGTCCACATAAATTTGTACTATCAGAAGATGACCATCAACGACTTTAGTGAAGAGAGTGGCATCCACTTTTCCACGAATGAACTGGTTAGCGAGTAGGTGTTGAGACAAAGTCTCGTACCAGGCTCTCGGCGCCTGATGTAGACCATACAACGCTTTGTCCAGCAGATAAACTTTGTTCTTGTGGATTGGGTCAGTGAAGCCCGGCGGCTGACCAACATAAACCTCCTCTTTGACCTTCCCATAAAGAAACGTTGATTTGACATCCAACTGATATACTTTGAAATTCTTCCAAGACGCAAATGCTAGGAAAATTCTGATAGCCTCTAGTCGTGCGACAGGAGCATAGACTTCAGTAAAATCAATCCCCTCCTGTTGACTAAAGCCCTGAACAACGAGTCGAGCTTTGTTCCTTACAACCACTCCTCTATCGTCCCTCTTACACTTGAAAACCCATTTTGTATTGATTTTCCTTTGACCTTCCGGCAAAGCAACTAACTTCCACACTCCTAACTTTTCAAACTTACTTAACTCTTTTTGCATTGCTGTGACCCAAGAGTCTTCAGTAAGCGCCTCTTTGTAAGTTCTCGGTTCAACCTGCGAGATAAAACATCTTTATGAAAATTTAGTTTGTAAAGGTGCTACTATAGTATAAAAACATGTAAGGCCCTGGTCAATTTGACGTCTCGTGCGAACGCCCGTTTGCAATTCTCCTATGATCAACTCCTCTGGATGATAAGAAAGAGTTCGCGGCATCACTTCACTTGGAACTTCTACATTTCCCTCCAGATTAGTAACATTCTGCTCTGCATCTTGTTCACCAACTTGGTTTGTTTGACTTGACAACTGGATCTGCTCCCCCTCAAGATCTGAATCACCATGGTCAAATACTGGCATGTTATCAGCTTCTTGATCATCGTTCACATCCGACTGATTGCCAGGAGCAACTTCATCATCATGTTCACCAGCATTGCTAGGACCTGCTTCATCGTCATTTGAAGTTTCCCGAGGTCTTCCAGAATACTCTGCTGGGAACCTGAGCTGCGACTCATACTCTCGCAAAATATCCAGCTCATCAAAGAAATCTTCTTCTTCCTCTGATTCTTCTCTCATGTCAAACGAATCCCAAAGTTTGTCATAATGATAACGCCATTAATCACCAGGATTCTGTGGTGGCATAGTGTAACCTTGACATTCAACATTCTTTGCTTCAATAATCCGCTTCTCACTTGGAACGAAGACACGTCGCGTAGGACTTGAATAACCAACGAAGATACCCTCAATGCTCTTCGGACCAAATTTTCCTTCAGGCTCTATAACCGTAGCAGGGAGACCCAAACGGTTCTAGATACTTCAAATTCGGCTTGCGGTTATTGATTAGCTCAAAACACGTCTTGTTGAACTTCTTTACAGTAAGAACTCTGTTGAGAGTATAGCATGCAGCAGAAACAGCTTCAGCCCAGAAATTGATTGGCAACTTAGAGTCTGCAAGCATCGTTCTGGCTGTCTCGATTAGCGTCTGGTTTTTGCGTTCTGCAACTCCATTCTGCTGCGGAGTGTACGGAGCACTAAACTCATGCAGTATACCTCTTTCATCACAAAATTCTTCCATCTTACTGTTTTTGAACTCAGTACCATTATCACTGCGAATTCTACAGATAGGCCTCTGGTACAGATTCTCAATTCTTTTAAACAATGCCATCAAGCTGTCAAACGTTTCGTCTTTTGATTTCAAAAACATAACCCAAGAAAATCTGGAATAATCATCAGTCACGACCAAACAGTAGGAATCTCCTGTTATACTCTTGACATTCACTGGACCAAACAAATCCATGTGAAGTCTTTCCAAAGGTCTTGAAACTGAATTGACTTACTTTGTAGGGTGTGACTTTTTCTTCTGTTTGCCTTTGACACAACGTATGCACTCCCCTTCCAGATGAAAACCTTTGACCTGCACTCCTGTGACCAGATCGTTATGCACCAAGTGATTCATCTTCCTTAGATGAATATGCCCCATCTTTCGGTGCCATAATCTTGATTCTTTCTCCGTTGCTCTGGACACAAAACAATGAGCCTGACCCGTGGTTGTAGTAGCTACGCTCATGTCCAACACGTACAGATCATTGACTCTTGGTGCCCTCATGATGATCCATTCCTCAGGTATCACAAATCCCGGTTTCAAGATCAAACATTCTTTGTCAGTGAAATGAGTAGTATACATCCTGTCACAGATCTGGGAGATACTCAGCAGGTTGTTCTCCAGCTCAGCGATGTAGTTAACCCTCTCAAATGTTACGACGTCGTTCGATAACGTTCCTTCACCTATGATCTTTCCTCCTTGATTACCCACAAAACCCACGTAACCACCATTAATGTTTTTCACATCATACAGCAACGCGGTCTTCCCTGTCATATGTCTCGATGCTCCACTATCCATGATCCACCTGGATACAAGTTTTGGAAGATCCTGCACATAACAAATCATCATTTAAACAACTTCAAGAAAGATGCCGATTCATGCTTCGCTAACCAGGAAGCTTCGGCAAATCAAACTGTTAAGTCAAACATGGTGTCCACCCAGGCCTCATCAGCCTTAGGTGTAACCTTGACTCTCGCAATTTGAATTTTGAAATTTTCAGCCTTGAGAGGTGGAAAATTTGCATCATAATCAACAGTAATTTATTCTTCAGCCTTTTTCACCTCAGAAGTTGAAACTTTCTTCTTAACTTTTGATTCAATTTTAGGTTTCCACACCTGTTGAGTTACTGCAACCCTTTTGTAAAATTTATCATTTTGAGTTACCAACTTCTTTACGGGTTCATTTTTCACTTTGATGTTATCAATTTTAACATTCTTCTTTTCAACAATCCTTTTCTCAACAATCATCGGTGCTTTACCCTTCACATCAACCTTCTTCTGTTGAACTTTCACAGCTTCAGTCTTAGGCTTCACATAAGTACACTTTCGTGCAATGTGACCAACCTAATCACACCTAAAACAAGTACGAGTATCAGCTACCCGACTCGTGCCTTCAGACTGAGCCTGTGAATCTCTCCTCTCAAAGAACTCTTTATTAGATTTTGAAAAAATTTCTTTTTCTTCCTCAGCAAGTGAACTTAAACTGTTCACAAACTTTTTCTTTTCGACAAACCTTTTGTTTGGAACATTTCTTTTCTGATACTTGTTACCCCCCTGATAACCACCCGACCAGTTGTTCCTGTTGTTATTGTAAAAACGTGGTGGATTAACAGATTTCTTGTTGTAAACCTTTTCTTTCTCAAACTTCATTTTACCTTTCTTTTGACACAGATTATTCACTGCTGACAACTCAACTTCGATCAGTTTGAAAACATTTGTCAATTTGTTCAAATTTACATTCTCTATCGGAAACTCTGAGTCTGAAAACAACTTATCCGAACCTATCATCTTGTACATGACCAGGTTTGATTCTTCATTTAAGTTGTTCTTGGACTTTTGTTTCAGAATGTATTTATCCAAGAAACACCCATCCTCCTCAGAAGTGTCACAATCCGGTTTTAGCACTTTATCAACCACACTTTTTACCACATCATTTTGGACACCTTCGTCATTGGAAGACGTGAACGTCAAATCAATGTTCTCAGGAAGTTTAACTTCACTTTCTTCCTCAAGTTCAACCAAACTAGATTGCTTTTTCGTGTAGTTATCCAAAACTGGCGGTGGAACTTTGTGAAAACCTACACCCGTTCCATCAGAAAACACATCCTCGCCAGCTTTGTTTTTCCCAATAGGTTTGGGAACAATATGCTGCAAAACAAAGCTTGCTGAGCTATAGCTGTTTAGCTTCAACTGGATTCGTTCATTCTCAATTTCAGCCTCTTGAACTTTAAGTTTCAATTTAGCGATTTCATCCGGTTGTTTATTAATTGATTCTTCTTTTATTCTCACTACAGCTCTTAGATGTTCGTTTTCTTTATAAGTTTTGCCATTTCGATCATCACTATCTTTTACAATGCTTTTAAGTTTTTCAAACTTTTCAGAAATCTGACGGTTTTCAAGAATTAACTTTTCATTTTCACGTTTAACTTTCTCATGTTCAATTTTATCAGTTTCAATTTGAGCCGTTAATTCTTTAATCCGTTCAGTTGAAGCTTTTACGGTTTTGTCACGACCGAGAATCTGATCCTCAACATTTTTAACTTTCGTTGTCAGATTCTTAATTTTCTCACTGTTTAGGTACGTGACAGTGCTACAAAAATTGCATTCTTTGGTGCAGTTTTTGCAGTCAGCATTTCCGTCGATCTTTTTACCTGACGCATTTGTTGACGCATTTGGACTGACCTGGCCCTTTGACTCAGTCACAGAATTAGAGTCTACCTCAAGTGCTTTCACAGCTAGCACTTTGTCAGCCATCTTTCCCAGGTTCTCTGCTGTCAACTCCTGCGTAGTATCGATAATACCAGTATCAACCTGCTTTGCTTTCTCGAACTCTTCTTTTTCTTTCTTCTCTTTCTCTTCTTTCTCCTTTCTCTCTTTCTCCTTTTCTTCTTCAATCATCTTCTCAGTTGGTGTTCCCCACCACTTGTGCTGCCAGTACTCATCATCCTCTTTTATCTCCTTGATGATGGCTTCCATATCGAGTGTGCTATCATCAATCGCAATGTTTCCATACTGATCAAGGTAGCATTCTCTGTCTGGATCCCATCTATTTGCTCTTCTTGCTTCCAGATAAATGCGAGAGATCCTCAAGATTCTGTTTTCAGCAATCATTTTTCGATAACAGTACTTCTACTCGTCAGTACGATCATCTAACCACGGAATCGGTTCATCATCATTCGCCATGAATGCGTAACCAACCGCATCTTCTTCCGGTAACACTTCCTTACTCCAATCGTACCCCTCATCATCGTAAATCACAGCGAGAGCCCTTGATTTGTCTCTGTTATCTTCTGTCTGCTTCAATCTAGGCGGCTCGGATTTATTCTGATGATAGATTGCCTTTTTGTAGTAATCATCTCGAAACGGATTCTCTGACTCATCAACGTATGCATTTCTGCATTCCCGCTTGAAGTGACCCTTTTGCTTACATTTAAAACATGTCACCTTTGACTTTTCGAACCCCAACTTCGTAGACGGACCACCGATCGTTTTTCTCCCAGTAATCTCCATGAAGCATTGTGCACGTCGAACAGCACTTGCCATCACCCAACGAATGTCGATCAGCTCCATTTCTTCGGGGTCTATCTGATCGTAATCTTCTTTCGTCAGATTTGTATTCACGATCTTACCAGCCACCAACCCTTCATATGATTCCAACACAGATGCCAAGAAAACCATCTGTTGTTTAGCCGACTCCTCATCAAAATTCGGTGCGTTCTTCAAATCTATCGCGATGTTGCAAGAAAACTTCGCATCAGAATGATTTGCAGAAGATGTAGATCCACTGTGATAACTACTGTGGCTTCCGCTGCTTGGACTGCTTTGACTTTCTTTGCTTGCTGAAGAAACATTCTCAGCAGAAAATGCAGTTTTTGGAGAAGTAGCTTTCGGCATCAAGCTTTTCAGATAGTACAAATCTAGGTTTTGCTGATAAGATGAGTGATTGACTTTTTATGTTTTCTTCAGTTCTAGCTCATGACTTTCAAGTCTTTCGATCACCAAATCTGGAGTCAAATTTTCAGGAGCAATAGTGTTCTTCAACATCAGTGCGTAATATCTCCAATCCACTTCATCTGGTAATGAATCGAACAATTTGTCAACAAGTTCTTCATCAGAATACGTGATCTTATGTCGTGCAAGTTCCAGCTTCAGATGACCGAACCTTTCAATCATTTTGCAAACCGATTCATTTTTAAGACAACCAAACATGTCAAACTCTTTTCTAAGAAGTTTCGTTTTATTTTTTACAATCTCTTTACTTCCTAGACACTTCTTCTTGAGTTTTTCCCATAAATCTTTTGCATTGGAGTAGTCTATCAACGAAATGATGTCTTCCCGCACCGACTGAAACAGTAAAGCCACAAACTTTTGCTCGGCTACAAATCCTTCAATTTCTTCAGCTGATCTCAATGCTTCACCATTCTTCTTTCCATTTGCATATCCATTTTTCATACTTTTCCAGCTTGCAAATGCGAATGCCATCAGCCAGTCTTCGAATTTTGTAGACCACCTACTATAGTCTTCTATAGCCATCAGTTTCGAAGGTTTGTTGAATGTACCAAATGCAGTCTCCGACTCCCAAGCTTCTTTCTTTTTCTCTTTCGGTGGATCCTCGTTCGTATTGCTCGAAGACGTATCATTGTTTTCAGAACTTCCCGTGAATGCATACATGTCGCTGAAGGGATTCAAGAAAATATCATCCATTTTGATTGTACCTGCAAAATCAACCAACACTTAGCAAAATTTTCGAAGTTTTTGAAAAACAGTGACAGATAAGCGGATCTATCTGCGTGAATGACAGATAAGCGGATCTATATGGTTCAAATAAGCGAACCAGATAAGCGAACCACCGTTCGAGCGAACCTAACAATGTCAAAAGAGCGGACCAGACAATGTACTTATAAGCAAATGCCTAAAAGCGAACCACTCGAGCGAATCTACTAATGTTCGTTCGAGCGAACCAATAACAATCCGGATAAGCGAACCGGATGAGCGAATCTAGCACTTGGACAAATCAGCGAACCAGAAATGTACGTTCGAGCGGACCTGAATGTGTCCGTTCGAGCGAATCTATCAGTGAATTTGTCTGAAAAAGCGAACCTAAACACTTATGTCCGAAAAAGCGAATCTCTTGTTCGAAAAAGCGGATCACTGTGTTTACCCTGTTTTAACCATTTTTAGTCCAAGTTTTAGCCTGAAACTTCCTGGGGTTTGTTACTAGTAAGATTTACACGTTATACTCAATTTTCAGACAATTTCAACCGTAGGAATCACTGTAAACCGAAAAAGTATGAGAGAAAGTGAGTAGAAAAGAGAGATTTCTGCAGATTCAAGCTGTAGTAGTATGAACTCCTCGTCCTGAGCTCTGATACCACTTGTTGGACCGTTGTTTTGACCCGAAAAGTCAGCTGAGACAGTTCATCTTCGTATATAAAGGCGGAATCAGTATATATGAAGTTACAACAGCTATTCCTTTCTAATTTCTTCTCTTTTATTGCTTTCTGATTACAATTTGACAGAGTTCCGTTCCACAAGCAATGGTCTAGGTCCGCTCCAACGTTACAAATGAATCACAAACATCAGGTATATATATATATATAGTGTGAGTAGGTTCGCTCCAAGGGACTGCCACAAAAGCGAACCTACATCAATTACTCTAAAGCGAACCTCTTGATGCCCTATAAGCGAACCTGTTAAGACCCTATGAGCGGACCTCCTACAAACATATGTTCACATAAGCGAACCCACAATACAATTCATGATTTTGACTTTCCAAACCCTATGTTGACCTATATTGACCTAAGACTTGATGTAGACGAAGTCAACAGACATTCCGTGCACTAACAGACTCCCCCTTGGATGTTGACGTAGTCTTCAGCAGTCTTTAGCTCCTGAGTCTTCGGTCTTGGTCTTTTATCCAACTCTCTGTCTTCACATCATTCAATCTTTCTTCACAGGTTCCAGGATTAACACCTAGCTCTAACTTCAGACTTCCCTTTAGCTGTTGATCCAGACTCCCCCTTTCAGAGACTCCCCCTCTCAGTATGCTGGGATCTAAGATATCTGGTTCAAACTTTGACAGTTAGTCTCCGTTGGGAATAATGAAGTCCAAACCTGTTTAACCTGTACATTCTCTACCTCAACATAAGTTTCATAAATTTATAACAATTGAATTTAATAAACTTACTGGTAGACATCATTTTCAACAATCATATTAGTTACATCAAGTTCAAATGAATGACCTTGATTAACTAACCTCACAATCTTTCAAACTATTTATATATGACATTCAAAGAATTTAACATATTCTCCCAAACCTGTTCATCATGTTTAGCACTCGAATTTTGAATATCAGCTCTTCAATATCAGTTGGTCGAAAATCTTTTTGAATTTTTGTTTATGAATGAAATGCAGTAAACACATATATACAGATAATATTTTTGTGAGTTCGTGCAAGAGGATCATATCAGCTATCGACTAAACACTAGCACCGTTAAGCTGTTATTTCATTTTAATCTTTTAAACAGTTCGCGTTGATTGTCGATATATTGATCCACTTAAATTCTCACAAAATGTTCAACTTGTTCGGGATACAGATTTAGTGTTTTAGAACTTAAACATCTATATGTGTCCCACCTCAGTATATACTCCCGTATCCAGACCCCAGTATTCAGTCTTACAAGTCGATACTTCCGTATACGCAGAGAGATGACGGCTCGACTTTTGGTGTGTCCCCTTTAGAGGATCTTTTAATTACAACAGCAGCGACTATCAATTTATTGTTTCATCAGCTTGCTGAGGGCGATGCTATGTTTCAAGCATTTTGCAGAAAGTATTATTCGGGGACTAGGTCAGTACTTCCATACAGCAGAAGTCCCGGAATAATACCCCAGATATCACTGACTATAAAGACCTAGTATCTCAGAATATGGGACCTTTCAAACGAGATTTCAGGGGTTACCTATATATCCAAGTAGTGTTCCCCACGAATTTCACAAGTTTGAAATTTTAGGTTTATATCTCGAAGAAATTTACTAAATGTGTGAAAACCTATCGACACATCGTTGGTGAGACTGTTTAACTCTTTTTGACTTTCCAAATCTTTAGCATATTGTAATTGTCTAGCTGATGTACTATCATTTTCCCTATATACACAAGCTCTTTTTCAATTTTATCATGTTTTTGTATTTTTCATTTTTTAGTGTTTTTGTATTTTTCTGAAAATATAACTATGTACAACTATCTATCTCCCCCTAAAATCAAAATATGTTTCAATTTTGATTTTCAAGGAAAATTTGAAAACTGTACAAATAAAATGACAAACTGATATCGAATCACTTCAATTCGCCATTCATTTGGCATAAACAATCAGAACTCCCCCTGACAACAAACTATTTTCCCATTTAGATTTCAAAACACTTAAGTTTGTTTTAATCAAAATGGTTTTTCCGGAAAATTAGTTTTGTGTGTCATTTCACAAATTCGGGGTTCTTTCATCACATTGTTTTCCTTTAATCACTTGACAGATTTAAGAATTTCAATTTTAAATCTCAAACATCACTTGTAGAAAATCAAGTACAAATTAATGTCCCTGATTTACCACATGTAAGACGAAAAATTACCAGAGTGAAATTTCTCAAGCTGTAGAAAAGAGAGATTTCTGCAGATTCAAGCTGTAGTAGTATGAACTCCTCGTCCTGAGCTCTGATACCACTTGTTGGACCGTTGTTTGACCCGAAAAGTCAGTCAAGGTAGTTCATCTTCGTATATAAAGGCGGAATCAGTATATATGAAGTAATACAGCTTGTCCTTTCAATTCCAATGCTTTTTATTGCTTCCTGAGATAATTTTGACAGAGTTTCGTTCCAAAAGCACAATCACGACTGACTTAGATCCGCTCAAATGACCTGCTATATATAGTCCTCACTGGTTCGCTTATATGACTGACAAATAAGCGGACCTACAACTTTGCACCATAAGCGAACCTGATCTTGACACTATAAGCGAACCTGACTAACCCTATGAGCGGACCTATATACCAACTGTACATAAAAGCGAACCTAATACATAACTTTCTAAATTTGACAATTCAGACCCTCTGTTGACCTATCTTGACCTACGACTTCATGTAGACGTAGTCAACAGACATCCCATGCATCAACACTTCTAAAAATGGTCATCACAACAACATCCATCTTTACAACACATAGCAGCCAACCAAAAAACACACCATCGTCACCACGAAAACCTGATGATGCATTGTAATCCTTCGGCGGGCTTCGCTTCTTGATAGCCATCTTCATCTTCATCTTGAACACAAAACATCTTTTCACCTATGAACAAAACAAGTACATCAATATTAATCTTCTATAGTTAAAACTTATTAATCTCCTATGTAACATGTGTAACGTGGTTATACATGTGTTACCTCTCTAGTGTAACACATGTTACAAACATGTGTTACATATGTGTAACCCCCCTTTGTGTCTAAAAAAAGGGTTGGGGTAACTATAAGTAACTTGTGTAACGTTGTTACTACATATGCAGCTAATTATCCCACAAAAAACACGAATTTTTATTTGTAAAATAAACGAGATATTACGAATAAATTATGAAGTTTATACATTTTGTATCATTTTTATATATTACCCTTTTAATGATGTTATGGGTAACATTTAATGTTATATTACCCTTTTCTGACATTATAGTTTACGTGTTTCATTGAATGGTTTACAACAACATTTTTATGGTTTACTTTTAATGATGTTATGTGGTACATGTAATGTTATATTACGTTCAACAATACTCCTCTTTACGAGATGTAATACTTCTTCTGATTTTAAGAGAATCTACTTATGTTAACATATGTAACATCTTCAGGGTTTTGGTTCCTGGAAGTTGTAATGTAATACATAAGGTAATAAAAGTGGCAAAAGTGTTTATGTGAACTTAAATATATAAAAATGATCCAAAAACTATTATAAGTTAACAAAAATCTAGCTATGCTTTGCTTCTTGATAGCCATCTTCATTTTGAACACAAAACAACCATTCACCTATGAACAAAACAAGTACATCAGTATTAATCTCCTATATGTTATAATGCGATTAAAATAAGACAGGTTTAACACATGTTACTCTAATATGTTTACCTAATAAGACAGGTTTAACACATGTTACCCTAATAAAGACAGGTTTACCTAACATGTTTTTGATAAAAATAATGCAGGTTTAATACATGTTACCTAATTTGATAAAAATAAGACAGGTTTAACACATGTTACCTAATCTGTTTTTCTGAGTTGAAATTGCACAGTCTCCTACACAGTTTATGGCCATTATTCTCAACATGTTTTCAAACAAAAAAGCAAACAAACCAACAGTTCATCAAACAACCTTTCGTCCCCTAGAATATTAAGTCAACATCCTTAGCATATAACAAAACTCGAATTCAACATTATCTCAGCCAAGTGAACATCTCAATCCAACTTTTATAAAACCAACTCTCTAATAAACCAAATAAGCACATAACAGTTGTCATGGGATCCTACTTGAAATCTTATAAAAAAGAGTAAATTATAAGTTTTGTCCTTTATGTTTACATCAAATTTCAGGCGCTGTCCTTTTAACCAAAAGTTTACAGGCGGTGTCCTTTATCTTTCAAAATCTTGCACGTTTTGTCCTTTAGGCCAAACTTGGTTAGAAATCTCAGTTAAAAAATGTCATGTGCAATGCACGTGAGGGTAAAATGGTAATTTCCCTCTACATTTTAAATCTACCACTCTTACCTACCTTTCCCTTCACCTTCACTTCTTCCTCAATGTCGACGGTCTCTGATAATAATCCTCCGTTGAACAAATTCGACTTTCCTCCGTATGATACCATATCCAGACTGTTAAGGATACTCCTGACATGTAAGACAAATAGAATGATTAAAAATGCAAAATATACCAAAGTTAGAATTAGAATTGAAATCTAGAAGATAAGTTGAATAGAATAATCAAATGAAAAGCACAAGTTATAAAAAAAGTCAAGGAGGCACATTATATATCTCAACAATTTGCTGACCAAACCCTATTAGTTATGATATTAGTGTAGCAGATTAGGTCAATTACGGCATCAATCTAAAGTGCACACCACCTTGAACTCTGCAATCGAAGAGATTCAGGTTTGTTTTTATTGGTTTTGGTTTGTTTGATAGGGTAGGGAAAACTCACTAAACCCTAAGCATTTGATCTGCATTTGATCGGAACCCTAAACGCACACAATTCTTGTTCTTTATCCCAAATCTGAACCCTAGATCCACATAGTTCTTTATCCCAAATCGAAGAAAACGGAATGAGAGTTTAATCGGAATGAGATTCATGATATTTTGACAGATTAATCAATGATTCAGATTCATGATTCATGTTTGAATTTGTATAGTAGAAGAGGATGGAGATCGTTTGAAGATTGATGAAGAAAGAAAGATCAGAAAAAAAATGTTCAGACAAGAATAAGAGTGGCCGGAATCTAGCCGGAGAAGATGATCTGAGATCGAATTGTCACCGGAAAGTTATAAATGGGGAATTGAAAGACTTGAGAGGGAAATTACCATTTTACCCTCATGTGCATTGCATATGACATTTTTTAACTGGGATTTCTAACCAAGTTTGGCTTAAAGGACAAAACGTGCAAGATTTTGAAAGGTAAAGGACACCGCCTGTAAACTTTTGGCCAAAAGGACAGCGCCTGAAATTTGACGTAAACATAAAGGACAAAACTTGTAATTTACTCTATAAAAAATCACAACGTCAGTTATGAACAAGAAGACACATATTTCTACTCTCATTCAAAACAACTAACAATTTTGTATCAGATTAAAAGTCGCAAAAACACGAGACATTCAAAGCTAAACACCTACCGATCGACGAGCGATGAGACAGATGGTTGTCTGTTCCGTCAATCATCGGAAAAAAAAACGTAATAACTACATTTCCGACGACATTTATCGGAAAAAACGGAGGAAACTTACTTGGTTCTGCACTTGCTTCTTGATTTCTTCCATTTCCGGTAACATTTACCGGATGATAACAACCGAAATGTGGCTCTCATATCTAGGGTTTTCCTCCAAACGAAAATCACCGTCGTTTTTTCTTGTTTCTCCAATGATCGCCGTACAATTTTGTGCTCAAATGATCGTCGGCAATGTTTGGATCTGCAGTGCTTTCTTCTTCTTCTCCGGTAGGTTTTGGGGTTTTGAATGTTGAGAGAGAAACAGTTGAGGTAGAAAGGAAATCGGGGTTTGAAATTTGCGGTTGGGTTTTGACTAAAATGGTGATGGATTGATGCCTGAAAATCAGCCATGAAAGATGGGAGAAAGCAAAGGAGTTAGGGTTTTTGAAGAAGAAAGGAATGGGGGATAAAGAACGAAGAAAGAGTTGCAAGTTCTGTATATATTGTTTGGTTTAAAAAAGTGATGAGATGATGGGTAATAAATGACTTGATGGGATGGGGAAAAGGGTGAAACGATGGCTTGAACAAATGACTAATTTGCCCTTTTAACCTGTGTTTAAAGATATGATGTGGATCAATCTTGACCACACAATTCAAGTTTGCCAAGTTTTCTAGATTAAATGGGTTTTTCATAGATACTTATATTTTATATATATATATATATATATATATATATATATATATATAGGGGTAAGATAAAATGAAAAGTTTATTTTGCCTAAGTAGGATGAGAATGAATCTTAACCATTCATTTTTCAAATCTATGGTTAAGATCAAAGTGTAGGAGAAAGGAGGGGTGCAAGGCTATCTTGGGAAAATCATATTTATGGACTTTCTCTCTCCACATGCAAGACACATGTATATTTCACCCTCATTTTCTAAACGTTCGTAACTTTTTTATACGACATTATTTTTTCATAAAAATTTCACCATAAAATCGAGCGTCTTTTTATCTTTAATTTGACTACCATATTGCTATATAAAATATGAAGACTAAAAAAACCCACTAAAATATGTTGTATTTCTATGTTGTATAATATTTTTTTGCTGGATTTTTGTACTATATTTTTGTGCTGCATTTTTTTGTCTTAATTTTTTTTTCTCAATTTTTTGTGCTGGATTTTTTTGTACTACTTTTTTTTGTTGAATTTTTTCGTGCTATATTTTTTTGTACTAGATTTTTTTGTGCTATATAATTTTTTTTGTACTACATTTTTGTGCTATATTTTTTGTACTAGATTTTTTGTGCTAGATTTTTTTGTACTAGATTTTTTGTTGTATTTTTAAAAAACAAATGGGGTGTCACATGTCATTTTCACTCTTATTTATAAGGACCAAAATGTCCTTCATTCCTATTTATTAGGAGTGTCACATGTCATCTTCACAATCCTTCTTAGAGCATTCACATCCAGCTCTCTAAAAATATACATACATTTCACTAAAAAACAACTACTATATCAATATATTTCCACTAAAAACAAATATTTTTTCTCTCTTCTTTTCAATTAAATAATATATTTATACCTTTATCATTACATTTTTCTCTCTCCTTCACTCACAACCACTTTCAATACATATTAAAAAATTATAGTGGGTGAACAGTGTCCCCCCAAATATACAGATGAACAGTAACATTTTCTCTCTCCTCTACTCACAACCACTTTTTATACTCTTTATATTTTAAAAACCCTACACACAAATTTTGATTCCCAAGATGTGAATGCTCTTAGGCTACTTAGCCAAAATCCACTTTTTAGTGGATCCTTCCCCTATATATATACACACACACACACATATATCTCAAGAAGAAACAAGTTTTATCATTTGATAAGTTTAATTCATTTCTTAAACTATTATTTAAGTCATATGTATATATATTCTGATATGAGAATGATACTTCATTACTTAATATATTAAGAATCAAATTTAGAAACGCTAGACTTTATATTATTTATTATAATTCTCTAATAAATAAATATAAATTAAGAATTAGAATCAAGACGTAAGTATGTTATAACCAAAATAAGTTAACCTGACAGTTAAAGATTAATATGTTTTAAAAGAATCCAGAAAATTTATATCTTTATTAAATTTATTCCTTTTTAATGAATTTCCTTTTATTCCAAAATATTATGTTCAATAAATCTAATAGAAATTTATTTTGTTAATATAAAGGAATAAACAAAGTTATAAAAATAAACAGGATAACTAATACAAATTAGTTATGTAATTGAATTTTTATGAATTGGTATTATATACAGGAAATTTTATATTTGTGTGTATATTCAAGACACAAATTTCTTGATAATACATGCAATATAATAATCAAATACCTTTTCCAGAAAAAATAAACCGTTATATATGACTGAAGAAACGAACCTACGTACCCAGAATCTCTCCAAATGATTTTTCAAACCATTAACCATAATTAACCCCACAGAAACCCTAGGGACACCCGGGTTATCACCAAGGGAAAGATGGTAGAATCAATGACGGGGAATTTCGGAATCTTATATATACCTTTAATTCTAGTCACAGTTACAACTACAAGTTCCCACCAAACATCCCGAATATTTATCCCATTATAAGCCCCGAGAATATAAGCTAAGCTGAGAAAATATAAAGCCATAATTAATAGTAAAACATCGGGCCCATAATCTAGAATAAAGCTTGTCCGTAACTATGATAAAAGAAGTTAGCACATAATATATATATATATATATATATATATATATATATATATATATATATATATATATATATATATATATATATATATATATATATACTTCCCTTGTATTTTGCTGAAATATATATATAGTGAAAGAAGATGCTAAAAATAATATATATATATATATATATATATATATATATCTGTTAACGCATAATACTGATAGATATAATTATAAGTGTGCTAATATAATGTGAGCAACAAAACGTGTCTGTATGATTGTTTAGTCTGTGATAATTATATCTGAACATGTTTGCAATTCAGATGTCAAAAGAAATCGCCTGTGATCAGGAAATTCAGACCAATAATGAAAATCCTTTGGATAGACACTCTATAGGAATATAATAACTCAAGAAATATCGAATGCAATACCTTCGATCATTGAGGCTATTAAGATCTTTGCACCTATAAACGAGAATCCTACTACCCACTGTAGGCATACTCATCACTTCAAACCTAACTCTAGTTCCAAAGGAAGTCATGATATTCGTATCAAAACTCCATCTACCAAACGAAAGAAAACCACAACCTATAGCTACTCTTATAAGGAATTCGATCCGCTCCAACAAATCATGTAAGGACAAAGAAATGGAACTAGCAATCACGCAGCCTACCTGCAACAACCATAACAAGAAGCACGCAAGAAAACGCCATTTTAAGAAGACACTTCGCTGTAACTTATGCAAGAAGACTGGACATACAGAGGAAGAATGTAGAAGGAAAACTAATGTATGTTACAAATGCGGGGAACCAGGTCATATCCTTCCCTATTGCCCGAAACTATCTAAGACGCCCGACAACGAGGATAGAAACCTAAATGAAGTTAAGGAGAACGCATAAATATTTACCAACACCGGAGACAACAGCAACTTTTAAAATAAGCACCCTTATGTTTTGTTTATACTAAAGTATTAGTCGACTTTTGGCTATAATCAAAATTCTATAAATAAAAAGATCCTTATCTTTCTTTTATAAAGCCAACACTCATTTGTCTTATCCCTTGACAAATTCATACGTTGGACGTGCATTGCTTGTTATGCATGTGAATTCCTTTCAAAAAGATCATTTATTCACAAGTTCGAATAAATATTTTTGTTATACTCATTTTGATAATCCCTATGATTGCGAAGATGCTGACTTTTGATATCAAGTCAACAGATTTCTTGGAAAACTTCTTTTCTTTTCAAAGATACTTACAAGATTTTCATTGAAACCATTTCTTGTCAATACATATATCCATTGTTGGAGTATGTCCAAACCAAGCTCAATTGTTTGAACTTGTTCACAATATACATTCAATTCAAAATCCCATATAATGAATTGAGATCATCATATTCGAGGTAATTTCATTATTTGAATCATAGTAAACTTGTTTAAAGTCTTCAATTTCAAATCATTTGTTAAAACAGGACACCTTGCGGTGGCGATTGCTCTGAAACTTGGACTCATCTCATTTTTACACCTGAGGTACGAATATATCTATCTTCTATTTGATTTGTTATCCTAAACTAGTCTTAATAAAATTTTGTGTTAAAAGTACCTAGATTCCTATCCCAATATACCTCCAAAATTTCTTTGATCAATCCTACGATATTCAGTTATTCATTGAACATCCTATTCCTTGAATATCTAGATTCACTTCATTGAAACTTTCAAATTAATTTCGAGAACAATAAATTGTTCGGTCACCATAATCATTGAATTCTCTCAATCACTACAACACCTTGCAGTGTTTGTATAAATTTGTAGACTGTACTAATAATAAACCCTGATCATATCAATCCATACGTCATTCGTTTGCCTCATTATTCAAGTAACCTTGATACAGTTATGTATCCGGACAATGATACACTAAAATCTATTGTATTATCCGTTGTATCCCTACCATTTAAATAAATGTCACCGATTTCTGGTTTGATCATTGACAAATCATTTTCATACTTCTATTTTCGAATTGAGATTTTTGATTCGGAATCTCCCTCAATTGATGATGAAAGCAAGTTCTCTTCTGGCATTAAATCCTATTGTTCCGAAAAGTCGTTCACATTCAATTTATATGTCTCTATTGTTTTTGTGAAACTTAATTGTATCACGTTCAGTTAACATCAATTCCTGAAATTAATTTAACTTTCTCATTTTCTCCTATGTCCTTAGAAAAATATCACTAAGGATTCGTCTGCTAAGCACTTTTTTAAGATTTCATACATACGTCATTTCTGTCATTTCCTCTGGTAATTGTAGCAAATAAGCTACAAGTCCCATTCATGGTCCAACATATCTGGAATTTGACTTCCCTCATTTAACAAATCTGACTACCCCTTTCCATAGAGAAACTTTTAACAAAACCTTATCTCCCACTTGAAAGGTTTTCATATGTTATCTACGTAACGCTTTTGATAATCTCGTATTGCTTTAACTTGAATTATCTTGTCTATTGTTTCTTGCACTATCTCAAGTCTCGATGGTTGCTTTTCCCCAAATTTCTGCCCAACAGACTAGGATTCGGAACTTTCGTCCATAAAATGCTTCCAAAGACGCTTTGACATTGTTTTTACTAACTACAAGACTTGATGTAACCCCAAGAAGGTATCGCAGTTCAAATCTCGAGGACGAGATTTAAAACAAGGTGGGGAGGATATAACAACCCTCGAAAACGACCCTAAACGCTCCCAAATACATCATGTATGCGAGAACCGGACGCGAAATACCTTTATTTCATTAAATAACAAATAAAAACAAAAATAATAATCTGTCGCGGGGAGCGACAGACTCTTCTTCATCTGTCGCGGGGCGCGACCGTGTAACAAGTGGCGTAACCTAGTGATGCCACGTGGCATGACACGCGTCGAAACCACCGATGACTCAGCAACTTTCACGCCGCCTTTTAGGCTCTGGCGGGGCGCGACAACCCCTCTTGTTTCCATCGCGGGGCGCGAGAAACCACCTGATCAGCCCTATAAATTGGGAGTTCGAGCTTCATTTCCAAACCGTTCAAAATCAAACTTTCTCTCTCAATTTTTGAATGTTAGAAATAATATCTGGGTGTTATACCTACTAAAAAGCGAAGCTCTGCCTCGTTGTAAGTATCATAACCCCCTGTTACGTATTAGTTACGCTACCCGATTGATCTAGTGCTCCGTAACGCATGTCAAGGCTCTGCCTGACTCAGTCGTTGGAGTTCTGTCTCGGGGAGAGTATCACTAATGTAAATTGGGTTATTACACTAACGTGTGTGCATTGTTTAAATTAATAGATTACAACCAAAAAGTCACAAGGAAATACATAAATTAGCAATGTGAGTAATCCTTCTTTTTGTAAATTGTTTTTTGCAAAACCTCAATTGTTTTTACCTTATAATTAACAGTGATTTAGTATTTGTAATTCTACAGTTATCGTCGGTATGTTGGGGTTTTGTATACAAAATTTGTTACTACACTGTGAGTAGTAACATTACCACCAGTCAGGACTGACAGTATCGTGGGTGGTAATTAAAGTAGAGATATAAGCAAATGTAATTGCGAGATCGCCCTCAATGCTGTAAAATGATAAAACTTGTTTTGATTAAACTGGGATTCACTCACCAGTATTTCTTGCAAAATGTTTTAAACACGTGTTTCAGGTAACTTAGTGTGAAGCCAATAAAAACCAGCTGGGGAGCACTGAAGGCATAAAAAAGTGGCCATAAAAGTTACCTAATTAAAAAGGAGAATTGTTTTCAATAATTAGGGTTATCCCCTATAAATATATTACAAATGAAAATCGGGTTTTGTCCCACTTGTTAATTTAAATGTATTATCAGAAAAACTTGGGCTTTATCCCATTTAATTATTTTAAACATTTTGGTGTTTAACTCTGATAACAATATTTTCTAACTACGGTCCTGATGAAAATTTCCACTGCCAAATTAAGAAACACCGATACCATCTGCCTAGCTCGCGGCTCTCGCTCTCGGGGTGGAGTCGGGGGCTGTGACATTTCACCACTCGAGGTTTTTATGCCGACGATCTACTAGTGATCAAAGGCTTTTCCTCCTATAAATCTCTGTGTTCAACTGCATTTACAACCTTAAATTCATTTCTATCATTGTTAATCATATAAGCACTTTACCTCACATTTCAGATTTGGTTACATTATCCTTAATCAGATTTTTGACCAAAACAATGTTATTATCAAAACTTATAACACGGTGTTAATTTGAGTTCTGTTCATTGCATTTTTATCAAAACCTATAAAACAATGTATGACACAATGAAGATGATGTTATATTTGGGTACTCTATACATTGTGTTATATGTTCTGGTCATTGTATTTATTCTACTTTCTATTGTGTTTTAATCTGTTGTTCATTGTGTATTAGTCTGTTGTCCATTGTGTTTTAGTCTGTTATCTATTGTGTCTTTTATTTGCTCTCACTAATTATGTCGTCATCAATCGTGTTTTACTCTACTTGCCATTGTGTTCTTACTTTGATACTCGTTGTGTTTTGCATTATGTCCATTGTGTCTTTTATCTGTTATAATCGATTGTCGTTTTGATCTACTTTCCATTATGTTTTTAGTTTGATACTCATTGTGTTTTACGTTATGTCTATTGTGTAATATGCAACTGGGTTTTCGATTTTTTTTTCTAAATATAACAATACGGTACTCCTATTAAAGATAAAAAGATGCTCGATTTTATGGTATATTTTTTTTAAAAAACAAATGACGTATAAAAAAGTTATGGACGTTTAAAAATATGGGGGAAATAGCATGTGACTTGCGTGTGCATAATCTTTTTATTCTCTTTCACAAAATTACCCTTCCCACACTTACTCTATAATAGTTTCTTACACTTCTTATTTTTATTCTCATTTGTAGAATAACTAAACCCTATATACTATTAACCAACTATCAATAACAACTTGGTTGTCATTGTCAACTTGCTTATCAATAGTAACTAACTTACCACTAATAAAGTTAGTTTTTCGATGATTGTTTTCCATTGATATGATCGTCTAAATGTTAACTGTTACAAACGTCAACTTACAACTAACAACCGAAAAAGTGACAAACCGTCCCCTATATAAGGAATGATATTGGTCTAGTTCCAGTACACTTTTTCATAAAAGATCTGTATGTTTATTCTTGTGAATTATTTATTTGAACCATCAAAATATTTCAATCTAAAAGTAACCCGTGCACGATTTACAAGAGATATCCAGGCCTACACGAATTTCTATAAGACCTAAAAAGAATCCACATGCCAAAATCACAATCAAGACCTAGAATCTTGAGAAAGACTAATTGGTGTCAAATATCGGTACCGATATCATCAACGATATTGATCGATATATCACCGATTTTCCCGATATCAATACATTTCTTCTTAGTTCTACCATTTGTTGTTCTTCTTATTGCCGTTGTTAAGTCTTAATTATAAATGGTTAGTGTTCAATGTTAGTGTTTTAAGTCTTAGTCAGTTTCTACTTGCTACAAATATTAGTGTTTTGCAAGTTGCAAAAGTTTAATTTGTTAATGGTAGGAAAGTATACTAAATTGTTAGTGTTAAATTGTTATATATGTAAATTCTACATGATATTAAAATTACCGGTATCCCACCACGATAACCTATATTTCAAATATCGGTCCTTGACCGATATCCGATCTTTTTTTACCACATTAACTGCTTAGGAGAAAAACATATACAACTTTTTTATTGAAGCATTTCTTTCAAAGAATCCAAAGCCCAGATTTACATGCTTTTATGGCAACAATGATCCACGACAAAAAGTCAATAAAGTCAATGGCTTCTGGCATCACATAAAAAAAAGGTAAAAACAACCTTACAGAACAGCTATGCTTGTGATTTTTGGATCTTGGTTAGGAAGCCGAATCTTCTCCTGCTCACCGGCAATTTGCTGCTTCGGTGGAACCACGGCTACTCCTGGTTGAGCTTCTTCTTGACCAGGATAAGATCTTGCACTCGAGCAAACAAGTCCTTTAATCGTTGCCGTAAGGTCTGTATCCTTCAATAGGGATTCCATGGTCACATGAACACCTGATGGATAGAACGTTTAACATCATCATTCTTACGTAAAAAGTTGTTTGGAAAGTTGACGAGCAAAAGGGTTATACTTACGGAATCGCCAGTAATGCTTAGGATTTGTGGGATCGTTGATTGTCTCCTCTGTTGCAGGGCGTGTCGTGTATTCTTCTTTCAATGCTAACAAATCCTGATGAATATAAAAAAAGCTCATTTACTTGCACATAATGATAGAACTGTTGCTACATGTTAAAAGGACGTATTTCGATGTGCATTTTAAAACTGATTATGTGAAAACGTGTTACGGAATATAGTGTTTGGATGTGCTTCTGCTGCTTGAAGAGTTGTAGTAGTAGTAATAATAAGATGGTGAGTTGTTTGATTTAGCTAATTCTCATTATTTTAAGAAAGTAATAAAATGACCAAAATCAACTTGTTGAAATATTAAAATTTAAAATATGACGACTTATTTTTTAATACTATTTTTCATAATTTTTTTTCAATAAAGTGTTGCAAAAAAAACATTATTCAGCTATAACTCCAACAAATATCTTTTTTCTAGTAATATAATACATTAAACAATAAGTAACAGGTGAAAAGTCTTCCAAATAAGCTAACTTAGTCTTCCCTTACATAATTATATGTAGGGTCAAGTTATTCTACAAAGTCTTCTAATTGTAAGAAGTGTACGAAGGATTTATAGAGTGACAAGTGTCTAATAACCTAAAACTAAACCCACTACATCACCACCAAAAACCTAAACACCCCCACCCAACCACCCCCACCCCTCAAAAACCTAAAAAAAACCTAACCCCCCCCCCCCCCCCAAAAAAAAAACCTAAAAAAAAAATCTAAAAAAAACTAAACACCCACACAAAAACCTAAACCCCCACCCCCTCGGCAAAAAAAAAAAAAAAATTTTTTTTTTTTTTTAGGGTGGGTGATGTGTGTGTGTGTGTGGGGGGGGGGGGGGTTAGGTTTTTGGTGGTGGTGGATGTTTAAGGGTTTTTTTTTTTTTTTTGTAGTGGGTTTTTTTGTGTAGTGGGTTTTTTTAGGTTATTGGACACTTGTCACTCTATAAATCCTTCTTACACTTCTTACAATTAGGATCCTTTGTATTTGATCCTAATCCATTATATGTATATTAAAGGCCAAGTTGTTTTGTCTCACTATTTGTTGTATCCAATCACACGCTGCCACGTGGCCGCCACTTTTTTTTTCTTTTTTCCCTTTTAAATTCTTTTGTGTTTTACTTTTCACCCTTAACTTTCCTATTATACATGTTTACTCCATCTACTTTAAGTTTCTTAATACCTCTACTTTAATAAAGTTTTCTACTTATTAGTTAACTTTGCTTATATACATGTCTGGTCCCTCTAGTTTAACTTTGGTAATATACATGTTTAGTCCCTCTACTTTTATTCGTTTTGGTATTTCACCTTTTAGTGTATTTTCTTGCTAACATGACAAACCAAACCGACTCACGCCGCAACGTGCGGGGTAAAATTACTAGTTAGAATTATTGCAGTTGCAATGAAACTGATTGTCTAGCCGCCTAAATAATTATTAAGAGGGAAGACCGATTATCAAAGTCACAGTTTGGAAACTTGCATCCAAACACCCCGAAAGATGAAATTATGTCATATTTTTCATTATCTAATCAATTATTAAACCATAATACCTGTAAAGGGAATATTGCCCACATTGATGGAGATTCAACATGCTGACGCAACACAAAACGTACTATTTCCGGAACACATTTCTCAGGTGGCAGACTGTCAGAACCGATCATGGTTTTGAAAAACGAACGTCTTCTATCTTCATCTTCTTCCCACCATGCACGTAAGGTAGAACAATCATGGCATGAAGGAGCACATACCTGCAACAAGTTCATCGACTTATTATTTATGATTCATGATTTATAAGTACAAACTAGAATTACGACCCGCCGTAATGCGGTGGGGATTATTTAGTTATAACTAAGTTGATTTAGGACGCGCACGTTATGTTGAACCTGTCAAACGGGAAAAAAATAGACGATGTAAAAACGTTCACCCGCACACGCACGTTGCGTCGTGTTAACTCGCAAAATTTAGAACGAAACGTAAAAACGCTAAACCAAAGACGCATGTTGCGATGTGTTAAGTCACAAAATTTAGAACGAAGCATAAAGCGAAAAATTTGCGGAAAATGAAAACTATAAAGGATCAAAGTTGAAAGTAAAAAAAGTTGTGAGGATAGATTGCAAACGATAAAAAGTTTTGTGGTAAAAGTAAAAAAAACAAATAGTTTTGGGTTAAAAGTAATTTATGAAATACATTTGGGTGAAAAGTAAAAAAATCAATTTTTTTTTTTTTTTTTTTGAAAAACCCCCAAAGCCAAGGTTACAACAACCATATGCATAACCATTTTTTCTTTGAAAAACCCTTAAAGCCAAGATTACAACATATAAGTAAAAAAAATCAAAGTGGTTAAATCGCAAAAGATGGAAACTTTTGAATTAGAAGTAAAAAATCAAATTAATCAAAGGGGTTAAATTACCAAAGATTAAAACTTGAAACTTAAATTGTCAAAGATTAAAACTTTTGGGTTAAAAAGGAAACAAAGATTAAAAATTTTAAACTTAAATTGTCAAAGATTAAAACTTTAGGGTTAAAAAAGAAACAAAGATTAGAAGTTTAAACTTAAATTGTGAAACATTAAAACTTTAGGGTTAAAAAGAAATTTTCCATTTTTTTTGAAAGACTCCCAAAGCTAAAGGTACAACCTTTTATGCACATATAACTTGCTTATTTATAGGTTAATAATAATAATAATAATTGGGAAGAAACTCGAATGATGGTCGGAGAACATACAGTCATATAGTCATATTGAGAAGGAATACCAAACTCCAAATCAGCCTCACTTGGCATACGTTGAATACGTAAGCCTATCAATCCTAACTCTTGCATAACCTGCATTGAGTCATTTTAAAACATAAGTCATGACGAAACACTTGTAATAAAACGATATTAAAGAAGTAATTATAAGTATAATAAAGAAGGCGTACAGGATGAACACAAGATGGAATTAGGCCTAGATCTTCTCCACAGGCTAACATATCTGATGAATTTAGAAGTGCAGGCAAAGTCTTCATCGCATTTTGGCGCCAAAGAGTCTCTTGTCGATGGAAATAGTAGTCGTAATACAATCTCCTAAATATGTTCTTGCTGTATAGAATTAAAAAAAGTATTTTTTTTTTTAATTTCCTCTTCAGTTGGAAAAACAAAAAAAGAAGAAACTTTATATGTAACATATTTGATCGGTTATATCACCAGTATACGGTTATCGGTCCCCATGTAAAACATCGGTCAGAATATCGGTACCAATATTATCAGCGATATTGACCGATATACCACCGATTTTCCCAATATCAGTACCTTTCATCTTAATTCGACCATCTTCATATTGCTGCTATTAGTGTTCTAAGTCTTAAAGGGTGTTTGGGATTGAGTTTGACAATAACTTATTGACTTCTTCAAAAAGCCAATAAGTTAAAAAAGTGTTTGGCATTAACAAAAGTGTTTTTTGTTTTGACTTTTTGAGAATGAACAAAAAGTTGTTTTTCAAAAGCCACAAAATCTTAGCTTTTTAAATGGTTTTTGACTTTTTGAATATAAAATTACAAATTTAACCCCATCCTTTAAAATAGCAACTAAACATGGAAACTTACCATATCCTTTTTGGTCATTTTACTATTTCCCACCACAAAAGTTAATCCAAACATTTTTTTTAAACTCCTTTTAAAAAGTAACAAGTCAATAACTCAATAAGCACTTTTTGAGTTAAATAAGCAATCACAGATACCTTCTTAATTGTTAACCGTTAGTGTTTTAAGTCTTAACCAGTTCTTACTTGCTACAACTGTTAGTGTTTTGCAAGTTGCAAAAGGTTAATTTGTTAATGGTAGTACAGTATACTGAATTGTTAGTGTTAAATTGCTATATATATAAATTCTGAATGATATTAAAATTACTGATATCCCACCGCGATAACCGATATCTCAAATATCGGTTCTTGACTAATATCCGATTTTTTACCACATTAACAGCATAGATATAAAGTACCTATTCTCATCCAAATCGTTGAAACTTGATGTATCTTCTAGGTTAAAACGAGGATAGAAACTTTTAGCATCCTCAGGATCTCTAATAAGCACTATATTCTGCCAATGAACGTTTATATAATATTAAGTAGATCGAAACGGTATAGGATAATCATAAAACAAGGGATAGTATGAATGGCACTAATTTCAATCCCTCGTGTGTGTAATGTACTTTACCTGCACAAGATCGAAAAGATCCCGTCTTAATTTATCTTCATTTTCCAACAACAATTTTTTCTCAACGAGTGATTTCAGCTTGGCGAGAATCTTTTTCTCCGTGTTGCAATCGTCCTTAAACTGCAATGTTGAAGGATGTTAATTTGGAGGTGACAAAATAGGTGGGTCGTCACTTTGGGTATCTTGTCTAAACGGGTCAATTCGGTTGGGTTGACCCCTGGAACACTCTTTGACTAAAAAAGTCAACTTTTTATTAGTATGTCAAATATGATTAGAATTTAGAATATATATTAATTGAATAATAAAGTACGTGTTTGAATAACATGATTTAGGAGGTTAGATATGCATTGGAAACACAAATTCAGGCGACTTACAACCACTTTGACCTGTTAAAGGGATAAAACACAACCCGAATCAACCGGTTTATAAGTAAACGGGTCAAAAATTCCACTTCTAGTAGTATGTAGGGAAAGTAAAGCATCGGTTCAAGGAAATTATACTACCTCATAATGATTTTTCTTAAATTCGTTCATGAAGTAAGAGGCTATGACTGTCCATAAAGGTCCAAACTTTTCCTGAAAATATCGAATAACTTCAATAAATATGACCCTTCGAATAATAAATACAACTAAACAAGCCAAATTCAGAAAAAAAGAAACCTGTAAGAACTCTTGTCGAATGTACGGTTTGCTCAGTCGGTCAAAGTCCCAAATTCCCTCCTTTTCAAGCTCTTCCTATAATTTAAAAAAAAAAAATATTAATACCAAAACAGCACCGATATGGTTTTAAATATAACAAAAAGAAAAATGCACCATAAATTTACCTGACTGAGTGGGATAGATGGCCTGAATTTACCGACTAGACCCGTCATTGCATGTGCCGGAAGCTCCCATATTCTAAAGAAACCCAATATATGATCTATCCTGTACGCCGTGAAATAGTTTGCCATCTTTCATCCAAAAAAAACGGGTTCCACAAAGATTTAATTAGCAAACAGACAACGAAACTATGTGTAATGATAAATAAATGAGTAAAATGCCATTTTCATTTGCGACTTTCGTCCAAAGGTTTGTTTTTCCGCATCTGGATCCAAAAGGTTTGAAATCTTGCCATTTTCATCCGGCTCGTTAACTCCATCCATCCATTTTTCTCCATTAAGTCAAGGGTATTTTTGTCTTTTTACCTATATTATTATTGTTTTTTATTTAGTAAGGGTATACTGAATACTTGTACATTATGCTAAATGCTTGTTCATAAAGTGAAAAAGACCGAATTGCCCTTTAGGTTAACAAAAATGACGAAAATACCCCTAACTTAACGTAGAAAAATGGATGGAGTTAACAAGCCAATGTAAGGGACAAAATTTCAAACCTTTTGGATCCAAATGCGGAAAAACAAACCTTTGGATGAAAGTCGCAAAACTGGCCAAACCTCAGGGACGAAAATGGCATTTTACTCAATAATAAATAAATACATAAAAAAATAAATAAAATCCGAATATGAAGTGAGAAACCTGTGATAAACGAGCACGCCACCAAGCATAATTGTCTTTAGACATTTCCTCCCAATTGTAAGTAGGAAATCCCCAATTTTGACCATTTTTGTCAAAATAATCTGGTGGGGCCCCCGTAGAGGTGTTCATCCGGAACAAATTCGGATATACCCAAGTATCTACACTATTTTTATCGACGCCTATTGGGAGATCTCCTTTTAATACCACTCCTTTCTCTTTCGCATATTCGGCAGCTTCTGACAACTAATAATCCCAAAGTAATAATATTATTTTTTTTTCTGTTACGTATATTGTATATTGCAGAAAAGCATATCAGACATATAATGATATAATTACTTACTTGTAAGTGCAAATGGTACTGTATATAGTAATGGAAGCATATGATGTCATAGTGGAAGCTGTTCTCGGACACGAGCTTTTCAAGCTGATGAAATGATGATATATATACGTTAGAAAGTCAACAGTCAACACACTACAAATAGATTTTAGAGTTAAATGCCATTTTAGTCCCTGTGGTTTGGGCCATTTTGCCAGTTTAGTCCAAAGGTTTCATTTTTCTCCTGTGGGTCCAAAAAGGTTTCATTGTTGCCATTTTAGTCCACTGAGTTAACTTCATCCATTGTTTATGTTAACGGGAAGGGCGATTCGGTCATTTTATATGGACGAATTGTCTTTCTAGTTAACAGAATTACATATAAAATGACCGAATTGCCTTTCTGGTTAACAGAAAAAATGGATGAAGTTAACCCAGTGGACTAAAATGGCAACAGTGAAACCTTTTTGGATCCACAGGAGAAAAATGAAACCTTTGGACTAAACTGGCAAAATGGCCCAAACCACAGGGACTAAAATGACATTTAACTCTAGATTTTAATATGACTAATCTCATGAGTCATGATTACCTTAGCTTTTGAAAATTGACTAAATGTGCCCCATTGACTGTGGTCTGAAGTTTCAAAGAAGTCTCGTAAAAAGCAAAAGGCTGCGTACGGTTTTAGCCATTCCTGTATCATACAACAAAACAGATAAACAACATGAAGTCAAGAAAAATAAAGAAACATGTAGTATTTCCAGTTTCCACACGTACCTCATTTTTGGACAAGAAATTCTTGAAGGAATCCGAATTTAGTATCGAATCTTTTTCAAAATCGAATATCTTCTTGGCAATTGAAAGCTTTGTAGTCATAGTACCGTCATAATCCACATTCTACAATCGATAAATTTAGAACAATAGGTAAGTGTTGCTTCCTCAAACATCAGAAAAACGAATGTAACTTCAAAAACTAGCAACTTAAGAAGGACGTCTTTGAATGTATATTAAAAAATGCGGTTAGCAGTAAAAGGAAATATGTAAGATTAATGTCAACATTCAAAGGGCAATCGTGTTGGACTCGATTTAAGCTTACTTTATACAGCTAAGTAGTTAATGCGGTAAAATTGGATATTGGTCAAGGACTGATATTGGAGATATCGGAAATCGCGGTGGGATATTGGTAATTTAGCACTAACAGTTCAGTATACTCTTCTGCCATTAACAAATTAACCCTTTGCAACTTGCATTAACACTAACAATTGTAGCAAGTAAGAACTGTTTAAGACTTAAAACGCTAACATTTAACACTAACAATTAACAATTAAGACTTAAACACTAATAGCAGCAATAAGAATAAAGACGAATGTTAGAACTAAGAAGAAAGGTACTGATATCGGGAAATCGGTGATATATCGGTCGATATCACCGATAATATCGATACCGATATTCTGACCGATATTTTGCACTAATATCTCACCAAGGGACCGATAACCGACATATCGGTGATATATCGGCGATCTTAACTACATAGCCATTATGTAAGATAAATACAGTAAAATCAGCTCAGATGCCTAATGGAAAAAAAAATACTATATAAAGACAGAATAAATTATTAGATACGGAAATGAAGAGAGAACTACCTTCCCATCTAGATCTTTCTTTGCCCTCTGTATCTCTTGCTGCAAAAAGAAACAGATAAAACATAAGGGAAATATCATTGCTTCAGTAAAACATTAATCATGTTTACTACAACATGTTAGATCTGTACTTCACATCATTTTACTTTACGTTTCAAGTCCATAAGCGAATCTGATGTACCAAAATTCAGCATTATTTCATAACATAAGATTCTTAAACCAATTTCATTTTTACCCTAGTATTCTGTTACATTACACAAAAGCATGTGGTAAAACACATACAACCAATATCCTAAATACTGTACGAACGAGAAAGTGGGACCTACATTGATATCATCTGGTATATTTTCTGAAAGTCGCTGGAGTCTGAGGTATAGTGGGTGCAAAGCAAATACAGAGAGAGAGCTGCATCGCAACGAGGTAGTAATATCAATAAAAAACGAAATATATTTATATTTCATAACATAAATTTAGTAACTTGCATACCTGTACGGATACGAATCCCACCACATCTTGTGCACAGAAGTATCATTTATCGGCAAAAGCTGGAGCAAATGGAAACCCGAGTCAACAGCCCAGTCGACAACTAATTTCAGATCAACAAACTCTCCAACGCCTACATCATCCTCTGATCTCACCGAAAACATCGGGATTGCAACACCCGCACCTCGCCATGGCATTTCCTTAATTATAAACATCGCAAGTTCAGCACAACCCATTTTCACACATATTAAAAAAAAAGTGTAAAAATAATTATCTAACAACATCTTACTCGCATCATGCCGTCCGATAGAACAACGTAATTTGGCCCACTGGCTGAAATGTCAACCGTGACCTCCCGGTTTGAACCGTACTCCAGAGAGAAATTTCCGTTTTTCCCATATTTACAGTATTTGTATTTTAATGGGAAAGCAGCCTTCGGTATTAAACAGTCTCCTTCCCAAACCGATTCACCGGAATAATTGAGTTTGAGTCCGTCATGAACTTTCCATTTCCCCAGCTCTAACGAGCTTCCAATTACGTATATCTGTAACAAGAACACGGGCCCCTGGATGTTATGTGTTTACATAAATGTTTGAAGTTTTATAAGTAATAGGATATAATTTACGATTACCGATGTTCCTTCTGCTATATTTGGACAGCATATTTTGAACTGGACAATAACCGAATCTGAAAGCAGTTTCCAACGTCAGAGGAATAATATATTAATATAAATCGAACAATTATTCAAGAAACAATTTTTCGACCTCAAATTTGAAAATTTAAAACATTACCATCACGATCCAGCTTATTCTGAATCGCGCCAAGCCGTTTCTCAATAGCCAAACTGCTACTCTTGCGAAAGATGACATTCTTGAATGCACTTTTGAAAGGAAGACCGTCACTACCATTCTGCATTCAAGTATGAGATTACACTAACAGAGTGTTTTTATTCATTGATTATATAAAGAAAAACTAATAATATAACAAAAATACCATTTTAGAAAAAAATTAGTGTTTTAACTTTTACCTGCCAAAGATCATGAAACTCAACCACCTTCCCATTTTCAACTCCTTCAGGCACCACTAATTTCCTCTTACTTCCACCTTCCCACCTTAACACATTTTTCTGATCATCCACTACATAATAACTATACTCGCTTTGAAACCCCGTCGGAACCGTCAAACTCCCGCCCCATATCAGTTCATTCCCTTCATGAAAAGGGGTCAACAGAAGACCTTTCTTCACATTTCCAGACCCAAGAACCGGTTCAGACCCACCCACAACCAAACTCTGACCCCATTGAGTATAATAAGGTATTCTAAACCTCACATTCACAGATACCACAGGCTTGATCTCAGAAAACAGCCCCAAATTCACCATTATCCCCTAATCTGAAACAAATCGCAGATAAATTTCTCAAAATTCACAAAAGGGTTCCTTTATTTTTTACCCATAAATATTAAAAATGTAAACTTTATGTTGGAAACACACAAATGCGATTAGACCCAGATGAAATCTATCAAAATCTTGAATAACCCACATGCAGTTTCATAAAATGAACCAAAATAGGCCATATATTGAAAGACCCATATCATAACATGTTTGAATTTATAAAATGTACACAAATTTAATCGGAATGTAATCAAAGATTGATAATGGGTCAATGAATGAGGTACCTTTGCTTGAAGTGGGAGTCACTTAGTGTAGAAGGCGGTGTGTGTGTGGGTGAATATGAGAAGGCGCAAAATTTTGTGGAAGCAATTGAATAAAGAAATGGAGGATGGGTTGTTTGAGTAGAGATTTTTTTGAAGGAAGAGATAATAAAAACAAGAAGTGTGGAAGTGACAAGAAGATATTATGGGAAAAGGCTAAATGTCTTGTGGCTAACCATTGCTTTCACGAGATAGTGGGTATGGGGGAGTGAAACGTTTGAACGTCACCCAAAGCTGCACATTTATGAGGCTTGGGGAAGTTTGAGCTTCGGACGTGTCTTGCTAAAAAAAAGAGTTTTTATTTTTTTATATATTTTTTTTTTTGAAAGGAGTGAAATTATAGGAGGTCTAGTATATGTTGTCTTAATTGTGTCTGTGCTAGAGAGCTCCCCCGCACAATAGATCTCCAATTTAAACTGCTCAATGAGAAACCCTATCACTCAGACTCGAACTTGAGATCTGGAGGGGAAAATTCACCCATACCCACCACAGGTGGAACTTAAATACTCGTGGCCACCACTAGAGCACTAGTGATGAGTCACTATGAGATGTGGGGAGGGCACAAACACTGTTAATCATGAAGATGTACAAATCGGGTTTCTTTTTTAAACTAAACCGATTTTATTTTTATTTTTCGAATAAAAAACCAGTTCAGGTTTTAAACCGATTAGAAACCCACATGGTCTGAACTGGAACGAACTAGTTTGGATCGGGCTTTAAACTGGTCTAAAAGAATGTTTTTTAACTAGTAAAAATTTGTTTTTTTAATTGAGTTGGGGTTGTTTTTATCGTATATGAAGAACAGGTATAGGAACTGGTGGGTCGGACCGGATTGAAAACAATTCTTGTATAAACCGTTTTTTTTTTTTTAAACAACCGAATCGGTTTTTTCCGGGTTTTTTTTTCAAACCAGTTTTTTTGCCCACCTCTAGTTAAGAGTGTGTACGGTTTGGTTAGCCTTAACCAAAGCTGAAGCTATCGGTTAATTTATCTTATCAACCAATCGGTTCGGTTTATTCAGTTAGATTATTGGTTTTTGGTTCAGTTAAGTTCAATTAATAACCAAACTTAAACTTGGGCTAAAATATTTGCTTAGAAATAAATGAAATGGAGATATAAATACATAAAATAGAAGTATAAAACAAGAAACGAAGATATAAATACATGAAATGGAAGTATATAAAGGCTAGTTATGTATGAAAATATGAATGGCCAATTTTGGTTAATTCAGTTTTTGATTAATTGGTTTTTCTATTAATTTGGTTTTCAGTTTATTTCGTTTCCGTTTCATATGTTTTCGATTCGGTTTCAGTTAATGATCCGGTTATTGATTATCCCTAAACATTGTTAATTACGTAAGATATTATTTTTTTAAATTAAAATGCTCGTTTGTATGGTGAACTTTTTTTTTTAAAAAAAAAGGTATTGACGTACGAAAAGTTACGGGCATTTAAAAATCGTGGGGTGATTTGTTTAAAATAAAGGGCAAAAGTTTAATTATTATTTCATTAAACAAAACTTTAGTAAAGATGAAGGAGTAAACGTGTAAGTATTATTTAAAAAGACAGATAAATAAATTAAGACATGCATTAAGTGTTGTACCTTATGCAATGGTGTTTATATTACTTAAAATATAAGATGTCTAAGACTCTAAATGCATTATAATATATACAGAATATAGAGATGAGTTAAAATAGGAACCATCTTAGGGTGAAGGGGGTGCTCACCTAATAGGTGAGTCCCCTCTCTTACGCCAAACCAATCCCCGTGTGCCACGTCAACTCCCCTCTTAAACTCCCCTAACACCCCAATTTGATGGCGCCACTCCCCTCTTAGGTGAATTGGTTTTTTTTTTTTTAAAAAAAAAAAAAAAGAAAAGGTTTGATTGGACAGCTGCCTTCTCTCTCCTCCCTCTCTCTCGGTGAGCCGCCACCGGTCCCCCTCCATCTCTCCTCCCCGATTTCCTCTCCCGAGTGATTGGCGCCACCCACCGATTTCCATCTCTCCTCCCCGATGAGCTTTACCGAATACGCCCCGACCCCCCTTAGATGCGAGAAGCGTAGGAATCATTATCCACCTTAAATATCTCATGTATAAGTGGTTGAGATTGAATTGCTTAGGTTTGATTTGTCTTGTAGTGATTTTATTAATTAAAAAGAACACATAATAAAAGAAAAGTACTTTGGAAAATTTGACTTATGTACTATTAATGTCAACTTTGAAATTGACAATCAAACATCATAGACTACATCACTATTCATGTCAACATTAATTACGTTTATCTATTTAAAAAAAAGAATTAATCATAACATATGATTTTTATACAAAAATATTACACTACATGTATAAAAAGAAAACGTTTTCGATCACTGATCTTTATCTTCATTTTTTGTTCGTTATCCTCGTCATTTAACGTAAAAGCCCCAACACCTACGAAAATCAAAAAAAAAAAAAAACAGAGCGTTTACATTCCACAAACGTTTAGAGGAGCTCAGGCCGACGATCAGGGGTGTAAAAAACATTTTTTATCGTGTGTAATAAGAAAACATTCTTTTTAGTCGACACCGTGTGCAAGTTTTTTTTACATTCGACAACGTACGATAAACAATTTTTCAAAGGTATGTAAAAAGTAAACATTTACATGTGCCGTTTTTACGTACGTTTGAAAAATATATTTACGCGTGACGTTTAGATGAGCTCGGACCGACGATCAGGGGCGAAAAAAACATTTTACTTTTAATTCGATACCGTGCGCAAAAAAAAATATTTTACATTCGACAACTTACGTAAAAAAATTTTCAAACGTACGTAAAAACTATTTTACGCCTTCCATTTTTACATACTTTTGAAAATTAGTTTTACGTGTGACGTTTAAAGGAGCTCGGGTCGGTGATCAGGGGAGTAAAAAAACTTTTTTATGCATGTTGCCAAAACATTTTTTTATTTATTTTTTTACATAGTTGTGTTCTCATACTCAGTTAGTGTAAATGTTTACGCACGTTGTCAAACTTTTTTTACGCATATTGTCAAAACTTTTTACGCACGTTGTCAAAACTATTTTTACGCTAGTTATCGAATGTGTTTTTAAAAGTGCAAAGTCATCAAACGTTAACGAGTGAAATAGAAATTCTCAATAAACATATAAGACAAATATAACTTACATTTTATAAGAAAAAACATTATGTCAGAATTACGGAAAATAGAGCATAAGAAATAGATATCATTTTCGATAATTTTGTATATTCTAATAAACACATAAGACAAGTATAACTTGTATTTTGTAAAGAACATTATATCATAATTAGGGAAAATAGAGCAAAAAGTAATAGATACCATTTTCTATATTTTTTTATTCTAAATTGCATAATACTTTTGGTGTTTGAATTTATAAGCAAAGATATTTTTTCCTAATTTTAAATATAAAAAGTGTAAAAGAGATGAAATGAAAGAGATATTGTTATGTCAGACATATAAATGATGATGTGATGTGTTTTAGAGATAAGAGATATGGGATGTGGCATTGAGAGAAAAGGACTAAAATACTCTTTTGAATTAAAATGATTATAGGTGATGTGTTAAAATTCTATTGGATGGGAGGAGTACGTTCTCATGGTTCTAGCAACTGGTAGTGATTCCTTCTTAAACCGAATCCTATAATATCATCATCATCATACTCAGTAAATCCCACCAATAGCAAAGTTAAGGTAGGGTCTGAGGAGGGTAGGATGTAGACAGTCTTCTAGTGAGACCCCCGGCTCGATAGTAATTTTGCATCAAGCCTTGGACATACGGCACATAACACTCAGCAATTAAGACAAACTCCGATTAGTGCATGTACTCCCTTGTCTTTGGGCTATCAACACTGTTGCAACCCCCGTCCCCTAATAACCCGGGAACGGGCGGCCACGGCCACTTTCGGTGGTATTCGTGTTTATCATTTTGGCAGCGGAAATTACATCAGAGCCGTAGTTAGGAAATATTTTATCAGAGTAAAATACCACATTTCATAATATTAAACACGTGGGAATAATCCCTAGTTTTAAGTACACACATTTTCATAGGGATAAACCGTATTTTATTTAATAAAACATCTCTTTATTTTAGGTAACTTTATAGCAACTTTTCCAAGCCTTCAGTGCTGTCCAGCTGGCTTCTATTTGGGTTTTACATTTGGTTACCTGAAACGCGTTTAAAAACATTTTGTCAGTGGGAAATACTGGTGAGTAAATCTCAGTTTAATAAAAACCATTATACAGTATTGAGGGCGGTCGTGCAATTACATTTGTTTCCATCTACTTTAATTACCACACACGGTACTGTCAACCCGACTTGTGGTCATGTTACTCCTCGCAAGGTAATAACAAATTTTGTATAAAAAACCCCAACATACTAACGATAATTGTAGAATACAAATACTCAGTCACTGTTTAATATAGTGTTAATTAAGTTGATAAGTTTCCATTTAAATATCTCAGTTTGTGGGTTAGCGCGAATATGAATAAGGCGGTGAATTGGAGACCGATTTACGATATCTTTGATTCTAGATTGTCTAATTGGAATGCGAAGATGTTGTCGATTGGAGGAAGAATCACGTTAATAAAATCAGTTTTGGAAAGTTTGCCTAATTATTATTTCTCGCTGTATAAGGCTCAGGTTCAAGTTTTAAACGAGTTAGAAGCCAAGATTAGAAAGTTCTTATGGGGTGGAGTGGAGGGTAGAGGTAAGATCCATTGGGTGGCGAGTCCTAAAGATTGGGGAGGTTTGGTTTGAGTAAGCTTAAAGACATAAACGTGGCTCTTCTTTCCAAATAGGGTTGGCGTTTCAAATCAGATAAGGATAATTTGTGGGTTAAGGTGACTGAAGCTATCCACTATTCTAGATCGAGTTGGGATATGTTTCCGGCGAATAAGTCCCTGGGAGGAATTTGGAATAACATCTCCAGTTTGTTGGTGAAAACCAAGATTGAGGATGTGTCGTTAAGGTATTTTTTAAAGGCAAAGTCGGGAATGGGAACGATATTGCGTTCTAGTTTGATCTGTGGTGTTCAAAAGAACCCCTGAAAGTTCCCTTTATTGTTCAGCATAGACGAGAATAAAAGGTGCAAAGTTAGCGATAGATTGATGGCTGATAATTCCGGTTCGAGTTATTCGTGGGCGTGGAGAAGGGAGTTGATGATGGAAATGGAGGTTAACGAGTTGGTCGGCCTTTGTAGTTTATTGTTGGGCAATGTCTTTAACAGCGAAAGGGATAAATGGGATTGGGTAGGGGCTTCGGATAGAGATTTCAGGTTGGGAGGTATTAAAAGTCTTCTTGATAGCGGGTTCGGTCAGCCTAAATTATATGCTCCTGAGTGGTGTAGATGGCTCCCGAAAAATGCAACGTGTTTGTGTTTATTTGGAGGCTCAGATTAAACAAATTGGCAACGAAGGACGCTTTGCAGAAAAGGAATATTCCGATGAGCGATTTGCGGTGTGTTAGGTGTGGTGGGGAAGACGAGTCAGCCGAGCATGTCTTCACCTCTTGTTACGCGGCGGTTGTTTTATGGCATCAGGTTAGTATTTGGTGCAAGATTCCGAATTTATTGGTTTATTCTGTAAAAGATTTGTTGGAAGCTCATGAATATTGTGGGGTAAGTGGTGGAAAAAAAGAAGTGGTTAAAGGTGTTATCAGAATTGCGTGTTGGAGCCTTTAGAGAGCCAGGAATAAAGCGTTGCTCGATAGCAATCCGATAAGCATAAGAGGTGTCATTAGCGAGATTAAGTCAGTGGGTTTTTTTGTGGTTGAACAGTATATCTAAATCGTTGAGGGTTTCTTGGGATGAATGTTGTAAATTTGTAATTATGTTGGTGTTTGTTTTGTTGGTTGCTGCCTCGGTTTGAGGTTTGGTGTGTTGGTTTAATGAAGTTCTCTTTTTTAAAAAAAAGTTAAAGATCCTTCGGTTGTGGAAATAGCCATTTGAATTTTCATATCGGTGAGACTTTGATGCTTCTAGAATTATTAAATGAAAAGGGTAATCCACCACATTTTGACACCCAACGGCACAGACAAGTTTGGTGACCGGTGTCGGGGATGAGCGCAGTGCAAACATGCCAAGTGACAACGATGTTTTTAGTGTGGGTTGTATAGGAGGGGCAGGAACTTGTGTCACGGTTTGGAAGGGTGCAAACGGTCGAGTTGCCGCTGCGGGTTTTTGGGTTGCAGGTTGTTCAAAGGCTGGTACGGTCGTAGATTGTGTAACACCCCCAAAATCCCACTTGCGGAAATCCCGCGAGGCGTGTTACGCATCAGAGTTCGAGCCACCAATCACATTGAACCAATAGTAAATACTTAAATAAAATATAATATCAAATCCCAAAGTATTGTGTAGCGGAAGCATTTAATAAATCGTTTAGCAATTTTTTTTCATAATACTTAAAACCAAAGTGTCAATACTAGTAATCCCATAGCTTCGATCCATGACAACTCCAGCACTCCCAGATAGCAAGTCCACGCTCCAAAGTTAACGACCTACAAGCATGCAACAAGTGTGTCAGACTACGCTGGTGAGTTCAAGGTGTTATTACGCGTGGTGTTACTAGATATATGTTAATACGATTCAATGATATGTTACGATGTTGCTCAAGTTAGATTACCCTAGGGACTACGCCCTTACGTAACCGAGGAGTGTGCCTCTAAGCAACCCACTATGTCGTCCGGTTAGTTACCCTAGGGGAACCGCCCTTACGTAACCGAGGATTGTGCCTCTGAACAACCATAGTGAAACCCAGATAATTAGTACCTAATAGCGCTATCAACTAATTACCCCCATTGCCCTCCAGGCAATAACCAAAACCGATTAAGTTGTTTACCCAATGTTTCCCGTCCAATGTTTACCAGTTGTCCCAAACCACCGGGACGCATGCTTGAGAAAATGCAATGAACTCACCTGGGATTGCTCGGTATGATACACACAGTTCAATTAAGTTAAAAAGCGATCAACCACGTCCTACCAAAGTTATCATACCAATCAGATTCGTATTCAAGTATTGCACGTAGGATCTACACGTATTGTAACAAGTTGTACAAGTATTCGACATCATATCCCACGTATAGGCATCGACGTAAACAGTCACGTAAACAAGCAAAGTCCAAGTGTTCAGCCCAATCAGTTGGGCTCGTGATAGTGTGCAGGCCCAATATCAGCGTGTAAGGTTACATGGTCTCGAGTCGAGATTTCGAGTCGCAACGAAGGAAGTTTCGAGTCATATTGGTGTTGAGATTTCGAGTCGCAACCAAAGGAGGTTACGAGTCGCAACGGGACTCGCAACTGTGGTTTCGGCTTGTCATGGTCCGGTTTCGAGTCGCATCCTGACTCGCAATCGTGGTCTCGGCTCGTGCGGTTTGTGTGGTCTCGAGTCGTAACGTGACTCGCAACCAGAGTCTCGAGTTGTGCTGTGTGTGTACAAGTGTGGGGTCTCGAGTCGTAATGGGAGATTCCGACTCGCAATCCATGTCGCAATCAGTGCACGTAACAACTTTCCTGATTTCCTTATTTGCATCATAATCAATTCCGTAAAAACAGTTAACAACTTTGGCAGTTTCGAATTTAGATCAAATCAGTTATTATTTCACAATCAACCACATTCAAACTGTTCATGCCCTATTCAAGAACATACATCTTAATCATTCACACAGATTCTTAAACACGACCATATAAATTCAACCGATTATACCTATCCGTTCGGTTGTAAGCAGGCAATTCTGATTTAACATAGGTAAACAGCCGGTTAACAAGCATCATATCCGATTAGATACAAACATACAAACATGGCCGATTCATGAACATTATTAGTTAACATCATAATCAAACATACTATCATGCAACAATACTCACAAGAACATTCATATAACAGCCGATTCCTCAACAATATTCAAACCAACAATAAACATATCAATTACTAACCGAATTAGAGAAGAGACAAGAGTGATCCTCGGTTGTAGGGTGTGGGTGTGTCGCCGGGTTCCAAGTAGCCGAGAGGGAGAGAGAGAGTCTTGTGTGTGTGTGTTGTAACTAACTAAGGGCAATAACCCCTAAAGAGATGTTTGTTTGCGGGCATGAGAGTGGGCCGAGCCCCACATCTCGAGTACAAATATTACGGCCCAAAGTTCATGTTGTGTGGTTCGGTTTGTTTATGACATACATACATGCACTCATATAACACAAAACACAAAATCATAACGTCATAACAATCGTAATAGTTCACATCAGCACATAATGTTACACAGAAGTGGGCTCGAATTACGAGTTGTCACAGTATCCCCAACTAAAAGGAAATTTCGTCCCGAAATTTAGTACGCACACACTGAGAAAGCTAGAAGCTAGCTAAGTTTAAGTTAGGTAAGTTATATCGTTTGCTGGTTTTCCTGGGGTGTCACATCCTCCCCAACTTGAATGGGAATTTCGTCCCGAAATTCGCTAGTTGCATCAACCCTAGGTTCGCTAGGTTTTGACTGGTCTTCGGGGAACAGATGTGGGTACTTAAGTTTCATCTGGTCCTCGCGTTCCCACGTGAACTCTGGACCACGTCTTGAGTTCCAACGAACTCTCACAATCGGTATACGGCTGTGTTTACGAACTTTAACTTCCCGATCCATAATCTCAATTGGTTCTTCGACAAACTGCAATTTGTCATCTATCTTTAGTTCTTGGAATGGTACTACTAGTGTTTCATCAACCAAACACTTCTTTAGCTGTGATACGTGAAATACATCATGGACATTACCCAACTCAGCCGGTAATTCCAACCTGTAGGCCACCTTTCCAATCCGTTCTAGAATTTTGAACGGTCCCACATAACGAGGGTTTAGTTTGCCGCGTTTCCCAAAACGCACCACACCCTTCCAGGGTGAAACCTTTAACATAACGCGGTCATTAACTTCAAATTCCAACGGTTTACTACGCTTGTCAGCGTAGCTCTTCTGTCGGTCACGAGCTGCGGCCATACGGTTTCTGATCTGCACAATGCTTTCTGATGCTTCAAGGACAAACTCAGGTCCTGTGATCTGGCTGTCACCCACCTCATGCCAACAGAGAGGTGAGCGACATTTCCGTCCGTACAGTGCTTCGAACGGAGTTGCCTTAATACTTGAATGGTAGCTGTTGTTGTAGGAGAATTCTATCAACGGTAGGTGCTTCTCCCATCCCTTCCCAAAGTCGAGTACGCATGCTCGAAGCATATCTTCGAGGGTTTGGATGGTGCGCTCGCTTTGACCATCCGTCTGTGGGTGATAAGCGGTACTCATGTCGAGTTGGGAACCAAACGATTTATGCATTGACTGCCATAATTCTGAAGTGAAACGCGGATCACGGTCTGAGATGATAGAAGTTGGCACCCCATGCCTAGAGACCACTTCCTTAAGATACACTGCTGCCAGCTGAGAAAACTTGTCTGTTTCCTTGATTGCTAGGAAGTGTGCTGATTTCGTGAGGCGATCAACAATCACCCAAATAGTGTCGTTTCCAGCCTGAGTTCTTGGTAGTCCTGTCACGAAATCCATAGCGATCTGCTCCCACTTCCATGTGGGTATTTCTGGTTGCTGCAGTAGACCTGAGGGCTTTTGATGTTCTGCTTTGACTTTAGCACAAGTCAAACATTTGCTGACGTAGGTTGCTATATGAGCCTTCATGCTGGGCCACCAGTAGGTAGTTTTCAAGTCATGGTACATCTTATCTGATCCAAGATGTACAGAGTAACGTGATTTATGTGCCTCTTCCATTACAAGTTCCCGTAAGTTGCCAAAGAATGGGACCCAAATGCGCCCGGTTACGTAGTAAGCGCCGTCTCCCTTTTGTTCTAGTCGTTGCCTCGAGCCACGTAAAGCTTCAGCTCTAACATTTTCTGGTTTCAACGCTTCTAACTGAGCGTCTCGTATCTGGGAAGGAAGGTTGGACTGGATCGTGAGTTGCAAAGCTCGCACACGCCTAGGTGCATTATCCTTTCTGCTGAGGGCGTCAGCTACAACGTTTGCCTTGCCCGGATGATACTTGATGGCACATTCATAATCGTTCAATAATTCCACCCATCGTCGGTGTCGCATATTCAACTCTTTCTGGTCGAAGATGTGCTGGAGGCTCCTATGGTCGGTGTAGATGGTGCATTTGGTACCGTACAGATAGTGCCTCCAAATCTTCAACGCAAATACCACCGCTCCTAACTCCAAGTCGTGTGTCGTGTAGTTCTTCTCGTGCACCTTCAGCTGACGAGAAGCATAAGCTATCACCTTCTCGCGTTGCATCAACACGCAACCCAGACCCTGAATCGAAGCATCACAATAAACCACAAAATCTTCGGTTCCCTCTGGTAGCGACAGAATCGGTGCACTGCAAAGTTTCTGTTTTAACAATTGGAAGGCCTCTTCCTGCTTCGTTCCCCAAGAGTACGCCGTGTTCTTCTGTGTCAGTAAGGTGAGAGGTTGCGCGATTTTCGAGAAGTCTTTAATAAACCTTCGATAGTATCCAGCAAGACCAAGAAATTGACGCACCTCAGACGGAGTCTTTGGTGCCGCCCAATTCTTGACTGCATCCACCTTCGCAGGATCCACATGTATCCCTTTCTCGTTAACAACATGCCCAAGGAAATGCACTTCCCGAATCCAAAAGTCGCACTTAGAAAATTTCGCATACAGCTGTTCCCTTCTCAAGAGTTCCAAGATGAGACGTAGGTGACGCTCGTGATCTTCCTTGTTCTTGGAATAGACTAAGATGTCGTCGATAAACACTATAACAAACTCGTCGAGATATGGCTTGCATACGCGGTTCATGAGATCCATGAAAACTGCTGGTGCATTGGTCAATCCAAACGGCATGACCAAAAACTCATAGTGTCCGTAGCGCGTTCGAAAGGCTGTCTTGGGAACATCCTCTTCCCTAACCCTTACCTGGTGATAACCCGACCTTAAGTCGATCTTTGAATAGAAACTCGACCCTTGCAACTGGTCGAATAAGTCGTCGATACGTGGTAACGGATAGCGGTTTTTAATGGTCACCTTGTTGAGCTCTCGATAGTCGATACACATACGAAATGACCCGTCCTTCTTCTTTACGAACAAAACTGGGGCTCCCCAAGGCGAAGAACTGGGTCGAATAAAGCCCCTGTCCAACAACTCCTGCAGTTGATTGGACAGTTCCTGTAATTCTCCAGGTGCTAACCGGTAAGGAGCTCGAGCAATTGGAGCCGCTCCCGGTGCAAGATCAATCTGAAATTCTACTTGACGGTGAGGAGGTAACCCTGGTAGCTCCTCTGGAAATACATCAGCGAATTCTCGCACCACTGGTAGATCCTCAATCTTACTCTCTTCAGACTGAGCGTTGGTAACTAACGCTAACATTGCTGGATACCCCTTTTGTAGATACTGCTGTGCACGCATGGCCGAGATAATCCCAACCATCGCCCCACTACGATGCCCTTGAACTAACAGTGACTCCCCGTCAGGGAGAGGGATACGCACGATCTTCTCTTTACACAAAATTTCTGCTTGGTGCTTGGACAACCAATCCATGCCTACCACTATGTCAAAACTACCGAGCGTAACGGGAAGGAGGTCAATATCAAACACCTGACCCACGAGATCTAGTTTGCACCCGAAAAGGACGTTCGAGGCTTCTATCGTTTTACCATCTGCTAGTTCTACTACCTGCTTAACTTCTAAAGGTGTTGGGGTTATCCCTAATCGTTGACTAAACTCTAGGGACACATAACTCCAATCGGCACCCGAATCAAATAATACAGAAGCAATACGATCATTAACAGGAAACGTACCAGTTACAACGTTGCCGTCATTCCTGGCATCCCCTGCTCCAAGCTGAAACACTCTGCCCCGAGCACCATTACCCCCGTTGTTGCCGTTGTTGTTGTTGTTCCCAGCATTGTTGTTATTCGGGCGGTTGTTGTCGTTAGCGTTTTGGTTTAACTGAGGGCAATCCCGCTTAAAGTGACCCTCGTCACCACACTGAAAGCACCCCTTCCTGAAACCCTGGTTCTGCTGGGGTGGTTGTCCCTGTTGTCTCTGATTCTGCTGGTTCTGTTGCTGCTGGTGTTTGGGTTGTGAGGTTCTACAATCCCTGGCCTCATGGCCTGGCTTACCACACTTGTTACACGTCCGACCACACGGCCCCCAATGATGATAGCCACATTTGTTACACCGTGGCTTTCTCCCTGCATAAGAACCCTGGTTGTGGCCACTTCCCTGGCCTTGATTGACAGAAGACGACTGGCTGATGTTGCGGTTGCTGTTGTCTGGCCTTTTCTGAGTCTGGCCAGCACTGGATGCTTTGTCATAATCACTCCACTTCCGCTTGTTATCATTAGCGGACGCAGTGGCAGTGGGTGTAGCAGCAGTAGCGGCCGAAATACGCGGAGGTAACGAATCGTTTTCCACCTCTTGGTCCACAATCTTATGAGTCAGACGAACGATCTGTGTCAAATCATTGAGATGGGCTGCAGTGACCAAGCTCTTCACACGCGGAGGCAACCCTTTGATGAATAACTCAATCCTCCGAGACATAGGCCGGGACAAGTTCGGGCACATGTCGGCCAGTTCATACGATCGCTTCACATACGCTTCGACTTCAGATCCAACCATCTTCAAGTCGTAGTATTCGTTTTCCAACTTCTGGACTTCATCCCGAGGACAGTACTCCTCCCTGATCAGTTCTTTAAAGTCTTCCCAAGTTGTGGCATTCGCTGCCTCGATGCCCAACAACTGTACCTGGGCGTTCCACCACGTTAGGGCACCATCTGCCAAGGTACCCGCAACATATTTCACCCGGTCCCCAGCGGGACAGTTACAGATAGCAAACACAGACTCTGCTTTTTCGAACCATCTTAGGAGTCCCACAGCCCCTTCAGTCCCGGTGAAGGTCTGTGGCTTGCAGTCCATAAACATTTTGAACGTACACGCAGGCTGGTTAGGTTGAGGTTGCGCTTGTTGACCTAAATAACGGGAGGAAACACATTATAGGAATGAAAAGACGTGTACGTGGTATAAGAGTAAAGAGTACTCGGTACATTCCGTACCAGCTTGATAGGCTGCTAAAGCCTCAGCCACGCGGGTATTGATTAGGTCATTCAACTCAGCCTGAGTCATGTTGATGTTGCCACGTCCGTGTCCTCGTCCACTCATGTTTCTATAGTTGGGAGTAAACCGATTTAGAAATCGAAATGGGACAGGAGTCAAGTATCATACTGATATTCGCGTACTACTAAGTTCACACATAGTAGGGCAGAACCCTCCTCACGCTCGATAAGCCTCACTGGGACTTGCATGCACCCCGCGTTATTATTAAGTGTGCACCCATAATAATAAGGCGATTTGCATGTTCATCTCAGAGCCTCTTAGCTTGCGCTCGAAGTTTCCCACGTTCAAACAACACAACAGACGGTATTACAGGTCTATGATCTACATGAGTCGAAGAGTAGCGTCACACTATCAAGTCACTATGGTGTTATACGTTTCAGTTCATATACGTTGTGAGTGTGTGTCTGCTAAGCTAGTAATGTATAAAGTGAGAGAGAAACGAACCTTGCAATCTGGTGCTGAGTGTCATGATCGATTTTCGAAGACGTTCGGTTATAGTCTGGTTTTACAAAACGTTTTAAAACCTAGTTCACTATAACCAGTGGCTCTGATACCAAACTGTAACACCCCCAAAATCCCACTTGCGGAAATCCCGCGAGGCGTGTTACGCATCAGAGTTCGAGCCACCAATCACATTGAACCAATAGTAAATACTTAAATAAAATATAATATCAAATCCCAAAGTATTGTGTAGCGGAAGCATTTAATAAATCGTTTAGCAATTTTTTTTCATAATACTTAAAACCAAAGTGTCAATACTAGTAATCCCATAGCTTCGATCCATGACAACTCCAGCACTCCCAGATAGCAAGTCCACGCTCCAAAGTTAACGACCTACAAGCATGCAACAAGTGTGTCAGACTACGCTGGTGAGTTCAAGGTGTTATTACGCGTGGTGTTACTAGATATATGTTAATACGATTCAATGATATGTTACGATGTTGCTCAAGTTAGATTACCCTAGGGACTACGCCCTTACGTAACCGAGGAGTGTGCCTCTAAGCAACCCACTATGTCGTCCGGTTAGTTACCCTAGGGGAACCGCCCTTACGTAACCGAGGATTGTGCCTCTGAACAACCATAGTGAAACCCAGATAATTAGTACCTAATAGCGCTATCAACTAATTACCCCCATTGCCCTCCAGGCAATAACCAAAACCGATTAAGTTGTTTACCCAATGTTTCCCGTCCAATGTTTACCAGTTGTCCCAAACCACCGGGACGCATGCTTGAGAAAATGCAATGAACTCACCTGGGATTGCTCGGTATGATACACACAGTTCAATTAAGTTAAAAAGCGATCAACCACGTCCTACCAAAGTTATCATACCAATCAGATTCATATTCAAGTATTGCACGTAGGATCTACACGTATTGTAACAAGTTGTACAAGTATTCGACGTCATATCCCACGTATAGGCATCGACGTAAACAGTCACGTAAACAAGCAAAGTCCAAGTGTTCAGCCCAATCAGTTGGGCTCGTGATAGTGTGCAGGCCCAATATCAGCGTGTAAGGTTACATGGTCTCGAGTCGAGATTTCGAGTCGCAACGAAGGAAGTTTCGAGTCATATTGGTGTTGAGATTTCGAGTCGCAACCAAAGGAGGTTACGAGTCGCAACGGGACTCGCAACTGTGGTTTCGGCTTGTCATGGTCCGGTTTCGAGTCGCATCCTGACTCGCAATCGTGGTCTCGGCTCGTGCGGTTTGTGTGGTCTCGAGTCGTAACGTGACTCGCAACCAGAGTCTCGAGTTGTGCTGTGTGTGTACAAGTGTGGGGTCTCGAGTCGTAATGGGAGATTCCGACTCGCAATCCGTGTCGCAATCAGTGCACGTAACAACTTTCCTGATTTCCTTATTTGCATCATAATCAATTCCGTAAAAACAGTTAACAACTTTGGCAGTTTCGAATTTAGATCAAATCAGTTATTATTTCACAATCAACCACATTCAAACTGTTCATGCCCTATTCAAGAACATACATCTTAATCATTCACACAGATTCTTAAACACGACCATATAAATTCAGCCGATTATACCTATCCGTTCGGTTGTAAGCAGGCAATTCTGATTTAACATAGGTAAACAGCCGGTTAACAAGCATCATATCCGATTAGATACAAACATACAAACATGGCCGATTCATGAACATTATTAGTTAACATCATAATCAAACATACTATCATGCAACAATACTCACAAGAACATTCATATAACAGCCGATTCCTCAACAATATTCAAACCAACAATAAACATATCAATTACTAACCGAATTAGAGAAGAGACAAGAGTGATCCTCGGTTGTAGGGTGTGGGTGTGTCGCCGGGTTCCAAGTAGCCGAGAGGGAGAGAGAGAGTCTTGTGTGTGTGTGTTGTAACTAACTAAGGGCAATAACCCCTAAAGAGATGTTTGTTTGCGGGCATGAGAGTGGGCCGAGCCCCACATCTCGAGTACAAATATTACGGCCCAAAGTTCATGTTGTGTGGTTCGGTTTGTTTATGACATACATACATGCACTCATATAACACAAAACACAAAATCATAACGTCATAACAATCGTAATAGTTCACATCAGCACATAATGTTACACAGAAGTGGGCTCGAATTACGAGTTGTCACAGATTGGCTGGCTGAAGTTGGTGGAATTTGGAGTAGCGGTTGTTGGCGGTGTGGTGGCGGAAGGTAACGACGGCGCTAGATGGAAAACTGATGTTGGAGGTGTATTGGTTTGGCGGCTTCCCACGCGGTTCGAATTGATCGGAACTCGTTGCAAAGGGTTTGCAACTGAGACTCGAGTTTCACAAGAGATTCGTTCATTCATTGATAGAACTCGGTTTCTGATAGAGTTTGAGCAGCCATGGGTCCAAGGGGATCACGACGGCTCTGATACCACTGATGTGGTTCCAACAATTATATGTTGGCCAAAGAAAATAGAAAGAATATTAGAAGAAATTTGGGGAGAATTTTAGACAACGTTCTTTTCATATCTACTAAACTCATGAACTTCCCTTATATAGGGATACAAAATTGTAAACAAACATGAACAAGCAAACATTTCTACCACTACTTAGACTGTGGGGTATGGTGGGGCGGGGGTTTGGGGCTTGGGTTGACACGTGGATATGGGGGGCACTCAATACACAAACCCAAGTTCTAGGGGTATGGTGGGCGTGCTGGGCTGGCGTGGCCAAGCCACTTCATTTTTTCTAATATATATATATATATATATATATATATATATATATATATATATATATATATATATATATATATATATATATAACCGTTAAAAACTACATAAACATACATAATAATTACAAAAAAACATAGTATAAAAATATAAACAATCATTCTTCGTCGTCTTCGTCGGTTTCGAACCCAGGAATCGTTGAAACATGATCCACCAAATCAGATCGAAGGTTGTGATATATATCCCTTGACTTGATCAAAAATTCATTTGACGCTTTATCTTGTCTGTAACTGTTACGTTACCTGGTTGGGGGTCATCGTCATCATAGTAGGTAACGACCGCTCTACCTTTATCCTCCAAAATCATGTTGTGAAGAATGATACATGCGTACATCACGTTTCCAATCTGATCCTTGTCCTATAGTCAACAAGGCATTTCCAATATTTGCCACCTTTTCTTTGAAACACCGAACGCTCGCTCGACGTCTTTACGTGCAGCCATTTGTACCCTGTTAAACTTTAATCTCTTTGGATCTATGGTACCGTGTCTTGTGAACGATTTTACGAAAACCCCCCACTCCGGGTAAATCCCATCAACTAGGTAGTACCCATACATGTACTCAATCCCGTTTGCAAAGAAACTTCCTTTGGGTCCTATACCATTTACCTGATCATTGAAAAGGGGCGAGTGATTTATGATGGTAATATCGTTATGTGAACCCGGCATACCGAAGAACGCATGCCATATCCAAAGATCTTGGGACGCAACCGCTTCAAGCATGATGGCTGGCATCCCGTGAAATCCACTCGTGTGAGCGCCTTGCCATGCGGTTGGACAAAGTTCCCAAGGCCATTTCATACAATCTAAACTACCTAGCATCTCGGGTAGCCCATGATAATCTGCGTGGTGTTCCAATATTTGTTGCATGTCACTGAACGAGGGCTTTCTCAAATATCTTTTCTTATAAAGTTCTAAAATACAAGAACCAAAGTTGTGAAGACTTTCTCTAGCTACACGTGTAGACATTTTTTAATAGTCTTCCATAATGTCCGAACTATTGTCGTACGCTAACTGTCTAAGTGCAGCCGTGACCTTTTGCCACGTACTAATCCTAATTGCCCGGTTACATCAGGTTTTTGTTGGAAATAAACATACTTCTCCTCAAGATCTCTAGATATCCTTAAAAATAGATTTCTACTCATACGAAAGCGACGCCTAAACATTTTATCATCATACTTAGGTTCTGCTGAGAAATAATCACTTACCAACAAATTGTCAGCGGTGCGCTGTTCACGAGCGATGTACCTCCTCCGTTTAGGTTGCGAAGTCTCTTCCTCATCGTTTTCCACGATAGCTTTCACCACCGTCGCGATCGTTTGTAGAAATATTTCTACACCATCGTCAGATGATGATGACGATTCACTTGAACTTGAAGAACTCATGGCAAGATTGTGTTTTATGTGTTTGATATTGTGTGAGAAAAATGTTAAATATGGTAAAGTATTTATATAGGAAAAAGGGATTTTTTTTGTTTTTTTTAAATGCCCAACGGCTAGTTTTGTTGGCCAATCACATCCTGCCATGTCATATTGATAGACCTACCCCACGCCCGGCCTCAAACTCCCGCCCAAGGGGCCACGCCCAAACCCAAGCCCACCCGGGGTGGTGACTTGGGCGTTTATGGCCAACCCACGCCCCATACCCCATAATCTTAAACATGGGATTATGGGCATCCTCACATCTCGCTTTATTCTCACACACATTATATATATATTTTTCGAAGGATCATGAATAGTAATTTTAATTTTAAAATGATATATAGCTTTTTAATATTTTATTATATTAATATATTTTCTAATATTTATTTTTAACTTTTAATATAATATTTTTTCTTTATCATTTATTTTGTTTTTCATAATATTTTCATCTTTTTTTAAATGTACCTTTACTTTATCTATTAATTTGATATTTCTTTAATAAATTATGTTTGTTAATTTTTTTTCTAAAAACTTTAGTACGTAGTTGATCTTACTTTTTACCCTCAATTAATATAAATTTTATTAAGAACGAATTTATATTCAAAAACAAAGTATTTATTTGTTATCGTAAAATGATACGATGATAAACTGAACCGATTCTAACGTTTTGGCTTCTTAAACAACATTCTACATTTTCAAATAACGTTTGTTTTATATTATCGTTTGCTCGTTTCGCCGCAACGCGCGACTGAAAAAAAACCTAGAATGCATTAAAACTAATTTTGAAATTATAAAACCCACGTGTCCATTTGACCATGACAACTTTGACCACTTTCATCCTTAATTAAAGGAATAACTGAAACATGCTAAACATAATTTTAGGAACATACGAACTGAACATTGCATGGCAGAGAAGGCACACATCAGACCAACAAGAAACTAATAATTACATAACAAGGGTCGCTAGACTAATTATAACTATCTACAATTAACCGAATGAAAGAATTAATCCTAATTCTCACGAGGAAGCTATCAAACGGATAAACCTCATTGGGAGGCAAGGAAGATCTCATGGGACTGCTGGAGTAGGTCAACTAATTAATTCTATCTATTAAGTTTGAATTTTGAATATAATTATTTTTTATTATTGTGTCGGCTTTTGTATTTGAGTCCGAATGAAATTGGAAGAAGTGTACATATAGTTTTATGGTCATAGAGTTTGGTAGCTTTCAATTGTTGTCAGAAAGTTTTGTCTTGAGGTTCTAATAAAAGAGAAGAGTCTTGGAGGTGTTTCACAAAGCCGATTGTGTTCAAGTGTGTTAATTGGCTGTATCAAATATACACTTCCCAAAACACAAAGAAATAAGTATATAACGTGAAGTTATGTGTTTATTAGGAACGGAAATGTATTGTATTGTATTTGATGGAACCAAGAATACAAAAAAGCACGACCCTAAAAGTGAAGTTATGTATGTGCTCGTTATCGAGCAACTATTTCTGTAACAGTTAAATCATTGGTTGAGCTTGTTGGATAAGTGCTCGAAGAGAAATCAGCACCATGAAATTTCCTTTCTGTGAAAAATGCCGGCTGCTTAGGTTTCTGTAATGCACCCTCAATGCCCAACATTCGAACCACAGATGACATGTCTGGCCTGTCTTCTGGACTTTGTTGAACGCATAACAAACCCACTTCGATTGATCTTAAAACTTCGGATGAATCACTTGGTTCATCTAAAGTTGAATCAACGAGCTCCATTGACCGGCCTTCATTATACATTCTCCATGCCTGAATAAAGTGCGGAAATAGTTATCTGGTTGTAGAATATATAACTTAATTGTTACAAATCAAATGAGTAGTTTGTGGCCAGTGAACTTACATGTCCAATAAGGTTATTGTCATGCTTAGTATGAATGAATCCCCGGTTTCTACTCCCACTTACAATCTCCAGCACCAAAACACCAAAGCTAAAGACATCTGACTTTGTTGAGAAAATGCCATCTAGTGCATACTCCGGAGACATGTAACCGCTACAGACAGAAAATTGTTTGTAAATGTAATTTATAAAGAGTAAAAAAAATATAGTATACACTTAATTTTTTCAACTCACTATGTGCCAACAACTCTATCAGTATTTGCTTGAGTCTCATTTCCTCCAAAGCTTCTTGCTATGCCAAAGTCTGATATCTTAGGATTCATGTCTAGATCTAGTAGAATATTGCTCGCTTTAAGATCTCTATGAATGATTCTTAGTCGTGAATCTTGATGTAGATAAAGAAGTCCTCGGGCAATTCCTTCAATAATGTGGAATCGCTTTGTCCAATCAAGAAGTGTGCTTTGTGTTTTATCTGCAAAACAGTTAGGTTTCATTAGTTCCTGATATTAAATAAATGACTATTATATATATGATGCTGACCGAATATAAAAAAGTCTAGGCTTCTGTTTGGCATGTATTCATAGATCAACAATTTCTCGTCTCCCTCTATGCTACATCCGAGGAGCTTAACAAGATTGCGGTGCTGGAGTTTTGAAATGCATATGACTTCATTCTTGAACTCTTCAAGTCCTTGTCTGGAAGTCTTGGAGAGACGTTTAACTGCAATTTCTTTCCCTTCTATCAGACCCTGAAGATTTCCGTTTGCAATGTGAAATACTATGCATAACTTAAAGTGTGGCTACTATTTTTATCTTTTAGCATTAGTGGCATGATTATATAATACAAAGATTTATCTTTTTATTATGTTTGATGAATTACAGTGTGTCTTCATTGGATCTTTGACTTATAATTCTAATCTTATGGATTATATATTGGGATTTTATGTTATACTTAAGCAAAGTAAATGAAAGCCTTTTATACTTTTACCTTATAAACAGGCCCAAATCCACCCTCTCCAAGTCTATTTTCTGGTGAAAAACTAGCAGTAGATTGTGCTATTATTGAGAAGCTAAACAATGGTAGCTCCATGGCTTCTTTCTGGCTTTCACTGACTTGAACCGATTCACCTATGCATTAGAAATAAGACAAACTTTAAAATCACAGAATCTGCTCAATAATTCATGTTATTCTAAACTATTCAGCATACAGATATTACTTACCTTCTCCCATTGGTTGTGCATGACGCCTATTTCTCAGTCTATACCAAAATAATTTAAAGCTAAAGCCTATAAGAAGAAATCCCATAATGACTGGTAACAAGATGATTATAATGTCCGTTCGTCGGTTCTCAGAAACTGGTTGACCAACTGCATGATATTAACATAGCAACAAAAGTAACTTAAGAGATACATAATAGCCGTGAAATTTAGTAAGTTTGTATGATCAGATAAATCGTTCTGTGTAGAATGTGAATTTCTTATAAAACGACCCATTTAGTAAGAGCTTGTTACCTAATTCAGAAGCAGCCATTCTTACAAATATATCCTGACCACCGTTGCCTTCGGTTATTACTCTAATGTCTAAGAGGTCATTGAACCAAAGCAAGCAGCCACTTCCATCCCCTGTAATATTTGTATTCACATAAGCCATACAAGTACAATTCTTTAGGCATATTGCTCCGCATTCCTTTAGGGTCATGCTCATGTTAAACCAGGAAGTGTGTGTGTCCGGCAATTTTACATCAGAATACCTTATAAAACCATCTGATACATTTTTGCAGTCCAATGGTGTTCGCCTCACACAACCACCAGACCAATCTGCTGCCTCCCAACCCTTTGGGTTTCGAGGCACAAATTTTGTCTCATTCAAGCATGAACATGCTTGTGAGTTCTCAGTGCTACAACTTCCATAAGCGCCACAAATGTTGTATGTGTCACATATCCCTCTTGGTAATTTAACAATAAGCTGCCACTTTTTAGCATCTTCCACCCATACCGAACGCTGTAGCTCCCCGGAAGAATCCAAGAAGAACCTTGATACCACCGAACTGTTTATTAGATCATAAGTAAAAGCTACCATTGTTTCATTAATAATCATATTGTAAGTAAAGATTTTGTTCCGGCTGAACTCTGAGGCGCCACTAAACCGTCGACCATTCCATGGTCCTGCCCGGAACTTGACATCAGCACCTTGTTTGAGTATGTCCTGAGGATAACCGTGTGTGTCAATGCTGTAGGTAAATTCACCTGGAGCTGGATCATCACTACTTTTCCATGATGATAGATGCCATTCCTTGCCCGTCAACAAGTCCCTCCCAAACTTCATGCCAGATAAAAGAGTATCAGTAGGATAATCAAAACTCTGCCAGAGAATCTTTTTGTTGTCTCCGTCTGTCATGACTAAATTTCCCATGTCATCAAGCTTTGCAGTTGCATTACCTGATGATGTTGTGTTGGATGACCACAATATACCACTGGTAATATTGTCCATGAGGACTAGATTTCCTGGATGGACAATCCTTAACACGCCTGATGATGGGACGGTGAGTGGACGAGATCTGTTGGCAACCCAAACCACTGTTTTAACAGTTATTTTCTTATACCAAATACCAAGGTATCTATTCCCAGAGCTACCTGGCGTGAAAAAGCCCAGTTCAAAGGTTCCATCCGATGAGACCAACGTGTCTTGTTCTGTCAGGGACTGTAGATCTGAAATGATGTCGATTTCAGCAGTATAGATTGTCTGAATGTGGGGTGAAACAAGTAACAGAACAAATATAGCTAATCTCTCCATTCAAAAATTTTCCTCCCAATTTCCTTATAGTTATAAATATCCTTATATATTGTTATTTATTCCTAGCTATATTATATCTCTAGCATGTGATGAAGTGATATCTTCACCTACCATAGTACATGGTACCTGTGCTTATTCAATGAGGTATTAATTGCTGTGTATTTTTAGTGTCTTTTGTTTTTTTTACATTTCAAAAAACGTGATTATCACATGACAATGAATTAAGAGGAAATTTTGTTTTAATTGCTGTGTATTTTAATTGCTGTGTATTTTTAGTGTCTCTTGTCTTTCCTTCTATTTGAATTTTCGTTTCCATCAGTCCATTATTTTATTTAATAAGTGTCGTATTTACGTCTTTGTTCCCTGTACCTTGGGTCACACGGCAAGGAGTTACTTGGTGGCTAAAAGCTGGCTTTGGTGGTTGAGCATCACCAAGTGGTTAAATTACTCTACTTTTAATTACAATCTGCAATATTTGTATTTGTTGTTCCCTCCACATACGTCCATCCACATGTCCGTCTTGTCTACTTGTGGGAATCATGTGGCCTAGGAAATATTTAGACAACAAAGGAATAAGAAAAATAAGAACACGTGATACATCATGGTTCACTTGATCAGTTTGACCAAGTTTTGTCTAGGCGAGTGTTGAAATTAATCCATTTTAAGTTTGGGCCTTACAAAATTTCTGTTTACCTGTTTATTATTATACTAATGTTGGGTCAAAACACTTAATTAGTTACATTTTTATAGGCTGGAGTCACTATGCTGAAATGTTGTCAAAGTTTGTATGTCATCATAGGGTATGTAATGGCAACGTACCGGAGGTTACACATGAAACGTCGCCAAGAAAACTGCTTCTACGAATTGCGTCATTTCATATGCTATAAAAGGCTGTACTACGTCGAACAAGTTTGTGTGTTGGGTTCTATATAATTGAATCATTTAATTGCAAAATCAACTTGTTTACTATGTCAGTCTCTCGTTCTATCTATCTTTGTAGGTCCCTTTTCGCGGAGGATTACGAACCTAAACCTTGTTATACAAACCTACTAGCGAGTGCGGAATCCAAGCTAGCAAGCAAACCGAGTTAGTAGCAAGTAGAGAAACAAACACACAAGTTCACCGATTAACACAACTTGTATTAATGCAATGAGGGTTCGGTTACAAGCTCAATGTTTACAGAAGTGTTCTATAAACTCTCTAAGTGTGTGAGTGAGTTCTGGGCAGAATGCTCTCTAAGCTTTCTATCTCTCGGGTGTGTAAAATGGCAGAACTACAGAACTCAACACATGCATGGGTATATATACCTAGCTCAGCAGGTCTGCTCGAAGGATTCGACAGATGGTCCGAAGGATCATCTGTCGACCACATGTTACACGAAAGATCAGCGTGGACCTCGAAGGATCATCCTTCGAGGTCTAATGGTCGAACCATATCTTTCGATCACCTCGAAGGATCAGGTGTATCCTTCGAGGCTATCCTTCGATCAGAACATCTTTCAACTGTTGTCCAAGTCAAACCGGAGGATGGTTGACTTGGTCAACTTACAGAACTGACATGGACATCGTTTACATACAGACCGAATACAGACAAAGTACAGACACAAGTGCACCAACAATCTTTCATCTTCTGTTTATTGTTTTGGTTGATGATGAAGAAACGAACCTGGGAAAACCACTCCTACAAAAAGAGGTTTTATTGATTGCAGCTAAATGAAAGGCACGTTTATAATAGCCCGGTAAGTTAATAACTGTTGGACAACCGAAACATCATCATATGCATTTGCAGCGGAAGTTTGATTGTTACTTGCAGACATGATGATGTGCATATGTAAATCAAGGAATGAATGCAAAGAAAACTTGCAGGGAATTCAAAACGAATAAAATGGACAATTTCAGTGAATGAAAAATGTCTTGATAGCCGGTAATGTTTCCCGGCAAAACTATATATACTTACATATTGGCGGTTAACTTTTGGCGGGTAACTGCCTTCACAGTTTGATTCGAAAACTTGACCCGCTTATCTTCCTAAACCGCTTATCATCTAACCTTATAAGTGAGTGTCCTAATTACATATCATGAATTCTTACATGTCCGAATAATAATAAACATAACAGTAAACATAACTAAAGTTTAAATAACGAATGCAACGATATATTTCTAACACAACCCCCTTAAACTTTGGTTATGTTTGATCCCTGTTGCATCACACTTCTGTTGGCATCGTCTACCGCTTTCTTCATGTGATTGAAGTTAAATCTTTTCCTCCTCTTATGCTAATTCCAGTTGTCAGCCCATCCATTCTCAGCAAACAATGCATAATGCATTGAACCAGCACCGACTTGATCATTCCTTGCAGCATCTACTCGAACATCTTCTGCACTTCTGGTCCTTCTGTAACAGCCTCGTGACGAGCCAGCATCATTCCCTTGATCGATTCCTGCAGCACCTTCTTGAATTCCATCTGCACTTTCGGTCCTCCTATAGCACCCTCGAGATGAATCAGTGTTGTCATTAATCATTTCCTTCACCTGCACCTTGTTTTGAACTGTCTTGAATTTATAGTAATAATATTCTAAAACACCAAGGTACATGGCGTATACTATTCTCATATAATCTCCATCTTCATATCCGAAGCCTAAATCCTTTGCTATGATTGGCCATGTATTTGCAGTTGTAACTTCTCGGTATCCACCATCACTTGCTACTAGTATGTATAGGCTTATGTGACAACTGGCACCCAACCGGTAATTTCCGTACACTATAATTATTACTTGATGATTACAGTTATGTGCTTTAACGTCAACATTATCTGATTTCATAAAATACATGTGAATTCATGCACGTTTAATACTACAAAATATTGCTTTATGCATTAACTAGAGCGTTGCGTCAAAAATACTAGTAAACTCACCGGTAAAACACAATATGTCAACAACTCTGCAGAAAGCCGTCAGACATTAGAACTGAGGCCTAGGTGTAGGTCCAACGACAAGAATGCATTAAAACCCAAGAGTACATACAAGGGTTAATGTATAGACCTTCCAGAGACTAAAATACGCACTAAAAAGCACCCGGAACGCACTTTAAGTGCAAAATTTTATTAAATTCAGCTATAATAAGCTTTTAAACAAATAAATATCATGCAGAATTTATGTTTTATTATCCAGAATATTTTCCTAAGTGTTAGGAATTAAAAGGGTTACAAAAGGACACCTTACGGAACAATTAAGCACTCTAACGGAACGGTATCCAACCGAACAACCGGACATTACCCGGGACACTAAATTTTGCCAAACACAGTAATTATTTATTTCTTGGCTAGTCTTGATCCCAGAACACCTTAACACCCACTAAAATGTCTAGTAACTAGCCTAACAAATTATATACTTGGTTTCTAACTATATTATCTAACTACCATTGAAATTACACATTACCCCCCCCATTTATAAGTGATCGACCAAAACCATGGCCCCACCAAATATTTACCCAATATTCCCAAGATATGTTTAGATTTTACTTGATTCCTTTAGATTTCATATGATTTTCTTTGGATTTGGTTTGATTATATTTAGATATTGTGTGATATGGTGGATCTTGTAAGATTTACTAGGCATTGGAAATTTACACCCAACCCCCCTCCCCATGACCGAATTTGGTCCCTAAGTGGACCCACACAATCACCAACATATCTTCCATAATATTTTCCCCATATTTTGAAGTGATTGTTACTTGTAGCTCTTGACATAAAATATGGAAGTATCTACTTAAACTTGGCACTTAGAGCATCCTCATCATTTCAAAGTTACACACTCTCTCTCCTCACTCACTCTCTCTCTCATTTCGGTCACCCCCAAACCGAACCCACCACCACCATTTTACATCTTCATCTTCTTCAATAACAAGCTCCATTCAAGCTTCAAAGTTGATCCATGGAGGTTGCATCTTGAAGGGCTTTCAAAGGAGCTTTGTTTCTTGCTTATCCTTCATCTTTTTCTCATCATCTTCATCACTAGATCCTACCCTAGCCTTGTGCTAGTAGTAAGTTACTTGTACACCCTTGTTCATCTTGTTTTTGGTGATCAAAAATTGTAGTTTGATGTTTATGTTTAAATCACAAGAACAAGAACACTAAGATGATGAATATGAAACTTTACATGAAACTTGAACATAAAAGATTACTTGAAGATGAAATCTTGTTGGATGAGGGTTGGTTAAATCATACCTGAAATTTGATTGTTGGTTTCTTGATAAACCCGTTGTTCGGACATTAGTTGATGCGATTTAGTAACGCCTAAACTATAAATAAACATGCTGAATTACATTTTCAGCCAACTTCAAACGGCCGTAAACTGTTCATTATAACTCAAAAGCTGATTTTCTGGAGTCTAAAGTATGTATTTTCGAAAAACAGATCAAATGGCACAGGAATCGTAATTTTTCGAGGTCGTTTACTATTTTTAAAGAACTATTTTTGGACAGCAGCTCAAGCTGCGATTTTACTGCCGAAAAAGTGTGTTGCATTCGGAGTTATAACTTAAAGAATGAGAAGAATCAGCTCATGTAATTTTTACTGTAGTTGGTCACTGTTGTCACCGTAATTCTCCCACTAGAATTTCGTCAATCGGACTTACGATTAATTTTTAGTGAATTATTCTGTAGACTGCAGTCAGAAAGTGACAAATCTGATTGCAGTCCGGTAAATGAACTTTTTTAAAAGATTGGTAATGAACTAGACCCCGAAATTTTTACACAATAAAATTTGGATCGTATATGACATTCTGTGAAAGTTTGGGAATTTTTGGAGAAGGTTAACTATTTTATTATAATTCTCGAAAACAGTCCAGTTTTGGATATTTAAGTTGAAATGACATAAGTTGTAATTTGCGTGTCTAAATGTCGAGTAAGTTATCTGAGGAAAAATATATATATTTGTTGATTACTAAACTTTGTGCTAAATGTATGTGGTATGTATAATACGTGATAGTATATTAGAACTTGCAAATACACATACAACATATTTAGACAAAATACATAATTCGGGTGCAAAGTGCAAAATACAAGAGACTTATATTTATTTTTAGGAAAATAATATAAGTAAGACACTTAGTTAAAAATAAAAATTATTTTCAACACAAGAAAACATATACAAAAGATAGTGACTTGTACTTGTGCGATACAAGTCTAGTGACTAATGTTAAGAAAACACATATAGGTCACGACGTTAACTAAGCAAATCCGGTGAAGTTTACGACGCAAAGGAACACAAAGTTGTGAGTTCATGCTCGCCCTTTTCTTTAACTGTTTTGGTTTGTAACTTCGGGGGTGAAATACATGTTACAAATGTTATATTGTTTACAAATGGTATGATGGAGTACAAAAACATTCAAGTGAAACATTCTAGATCATGTCTCGAATAGGGTACCATAAGCACCATTAATCAACGTATACATTCAGACCGCGGAACAAAAGGTTAGATCTAATGGGTTTCAGGCAACCCCACTCTTGGCCTACTTGTACCAATGAGTGCTTCTGTGTCTCAGTCAAAGTCGACAAAAATGCCTAGGTTTGGTGGCTTCCTATGTCGTGACATATGTTAGTGGCCTTGCAAACCACTAGCGATCTCACACATTCAAAAAGTCATAGTACTCAGTTACACATACGTTTACAAGTTACATTCAAACATTCTACAAGTTACATACCATGTTTTCATTCAAGTATTTAAACATTCAAAACAATCACTGCATGAATTCACACCAACATTATGTTGACGTTTGTTTTCCAAAAACTCACATGTATTTCAGGTAACTAAAAGTGGATGTGCGCGCTCTCTTACTCATGCTCGTGGATTTCGTTATGTTTATCGTTAAATAAAGTTGTAACTTTTAAGAAAATTTGCTATCTCGTGTTGTAAACACTTGACTTATGTTTTCAGTAATGTAATGTTTGAAGTTATTTTTGAGCATGTAGTATGTTTACCTTTCGTATGCAATGAGAACCTTTCATGATCACACCTCGTGCTTCCGCTGCAGAAAGGGGTGTGACAGATTGGTATCAGAGCTACGATTGTAGTGAACTAGGATTCCTTCTCGAGTCTAGTCTACAATCTCTAGGATCCTTACACGAAAACAATTTTTCAAAAAGTTTTCATTGCATAAAACTTTCCGCGACATCCACTTCCTGAAAATGTTTACAAAGAGTCAAGAAGAGACACTACGAGACTTAGGGAGCACTAGAGTAGCACTTGTCTGTGATTATGAATTACTTGCGATTATGTATACGTATACTAGAAATAGAATGTCACACGTATATGTGACCTTGCCTGAAAACAGTGACCTATCTGAAGGAAGAGATACGAGGATGAAACAAACTGCACGGACTGTGCGAGGAGTTATGTAATTATGGATGCATACATAATTATGGAATTCAGTACACAGAAACCACAGCAAGTCTTGTCGCGTATAGATTCCCTCAGTACAAGAAAAAGGTCGAATGTACACTCTTTGGAGTAATGACTTAGGGTATAAAGACAAGAACCGTCAATGTGAAGTAAGGTGTTTACCTAACTATACATGCTTGTTGCTGTATGAATTGATTTTTGCATTGCGCGGATTGTTTGATGTCACTTATGTGGTATATGCCTGCGTATATATATATATATATATATATATATATATATATATATATATATATATATATATATATATATATATATATATATATATATATATATATATATATATATATATATATATATATATATATATATATATATACTAGTCGTTTACCCGCGCGATGCGGCGGGAAACATATCACTTAGGTTGGTGAGTTTAGGACTATGTACGGGGCGGCCCGACCAAAGGTTTGAACCTGTTCTGTGGTAGCCTGGCGCAAAAATGGGTTTCTCTTTTTTTGAAAAAACGTTGTCCAGGCGCAAAAAGGCGCGCGCTTAGGCGAGACGAACCAGTGTTCAGGCACAAAAGGCGAGGTGATTTTTTATTTTACAGCACTGAAAAAACGAATCAACCAAATTCCACACACGGGTTCAGGTGCAAAAACTGCCACACGCGGGTTCATCAACTCATAACAAAGAATTGTTTCAAAAAAATTTATAGAATTTCTTAGATATAAAACATTCTATGTAACATAGTTTATTAAAAGAATTACATTCTTGTTTGATTATAAAAACATCTCATCTCAGTGTCAGATTCTTCTACCTCGTTTCAATTTTTCTACACAATACACATACAAATTCCCTTCATTAGGACATTAAATAGTGTTAGAAAATGTATCAGACTTCTATGTTACCGGTAGTGTATTAGTATTATTATTAGTAATTTCTTTGATCATCCAAATGTGACCAAAATCAAAACAAGGAAAAATTTAATTAAATAGACTATAATACAAGGATCATCAAATCACATATCATATCTACCAGAAGCTATAATCTACTTTGTTCAATTCAGCACAGAAGATAACAACTTCCAAAATTTACGTTAGTTTTAGAAATCATCACCTCATTTAACTCTATTTATGTTTAACAAAAAATGATTTACACAATCAAAATCAAGGTGAATTAAAATTGACCATTTCATTTGGTTCTAAAAAAATTAAAACTAATATATAACGATGTCAAAAAAAACTATAGTAACAGTGCTTATGCAGTTTTTGCAAATTAATTATCTATAAAAAAAAGATAAGATATACAATGATGTCAAAATACTATAGTAATTATACAAGAAACTCCAGCACTTAGAAATTTAGTTACAAGAGCATCAGGGTTGGGTTCCCCAATGACATCGCTTTCATAACCATCTCTTCTGAGGAGCTCTATATTTTCCTGCAACAAATATTTCTTATAAATAGACCAAGAAACAAAGGTGAACACTAAACTTATAAAACTGAATGCAAATACTGATAACCAGCCGAGTGTCTCAGCGAATCAAGACCCGATTCAACAGGCTGACCCGATCCAACCGAGCCTGGGCCTTCAAACAGCAGCTTTACCCATACATGGGCCTTCAAAAATGAGTTTTATAAACCCCGTATAGACCTTCAAGTGACACCATAAATCAAGGCCTATATTGACATGGTGGACCCTGATGTGCGACCAATTTGCAGATAAAACAAAAACCCAAATTTTGGCCTTCAGCAACATCTTGATACCGAAACCCATATGATTATAGGGGACCAGGTCTTCGACCAGCAGAAGAACCACAATATACCACAAAAATAGTCAATAGGTAATCAATGGAGTATAGAAACCTTGACCCTCGTGGTGCCAATGGGCCGGCCATAGGAAAACCGCAAACTGGAGGTGACGCTATTAGCCTCTTATGACCTGGAAATATAAAAATGATGGTAGTATTAGACAAAATGCACGTGCATAGTAAAAAAAGGCAATCGCTCTTAAAGAAAGGTAAAAAAAGAATATGTGGGTACCTTGATGGGCCACATTGACTCACTGAGTTCACCAACAGTGGCAGACGGATTAAAGACGATTTCCGCACCGTTAACCCGAAGGCTAACCAGTTTAACGGATGGTGCCTTCCGTAGCATGTTATATTTCCTTGCAAACCTTGAAGAAACTGTGCCCATTCTCCATCTACAGGCTCTGCAAATTCACACCACCGTTTCGGACGGGTTCAAAAGGCAAAAGGCATCATCCAAGCCTCCTGTAGTTCCATTATATATTGTTTCTTACTTTTTTTAATCCAAAGATGAAGGAAAATTGTGTTATTAACAACAGTTAATTGTATTTTGGCTTACTTGTAAACATAATATATTGACCCCTGAAGCACCTGTGGCATCGATTATGGGTTTTAGTTTCTGAAAGATGGCTTTCTTCTGGTCGAGAAATGGTGCGGTAGTTGGTAGAGTGATGGAGTTTTGAATGAGCCCGACACGCACTATACGCGGTTCTCTTAGTAATTCCTTGTCAGCATTAAATTTGAATGCCTGCAAGAACATTGTGTAAATCGTACATCGAATATTTCTTGTATATTTTACAGGTATACCCGTTGGAGATAACTGCCTACCTGAATATCAAATCATGTTGTGAGGACAAATCTTTGGCGGTTTCTACTACTGTCAAGGGCTCAAGTGCTTTTCCACAATTCAGTCCAATAAGCAAGCGACTGACTTCCTGCAAAAAGAGTTGCAATTTAGATCATTAAGAAAACAACACCACAGTTTAAAAATCAACAATGCACAATTGCACGTAAACATACCATTTGTCCTTATCTTAAGATATGTTACAAATAGGCTGCTTATTAAAAAAAATATACCAAATCTGAGCACCTCTCCATATGGCATGGCTAATGGGTGACATTTACCTACAACAAAATACTAAAGACTATTAAAAGAGAGTACTGGACTGCTTTTGAAGAATAGTAGCATGTAATACCAGTAATTAGGGTTATCATGTCTGTGCTTGTTATCCTCCTACAACCATAAACACACTTAAATAATAATCTTAAAATGAACAAGATGTGGCAATTTAAGAAATTTACGACTTTAAACAACAACAAACGTGTAAATTATACTCTTTTTAAGTACCTGAAAAGACAACCAGATGGCTTCCATGAGCATTATGTTTTCAGGATCAAGATCAAACTCATCATCTCTGCATTCACATAACACATTACATAAATATAAGTAAAATGTGATCATATAAAGCTCAATGAAACGAACCTTTATGGCTTATCTCAATTCCCAAACTGTAAAATAAAATTATAAATTTTAAAAATAAATTTGATGAAACTAACAGTTAACTTGTTGAGATATAAAACTTTTAAAAATTTCGTTTGGGTAGCAGCGCGCCCCAGCGTCAAGTCATTATCGAATATGTGTCGCACGGAGCGACAATGGTAATTGCAAAGTGGGATTACATTTATCAGAATAGAATAGCATAGAATATTACAATGTTAAGAAAACCATACCTCTTGACTGATTATGTATCCACAATAATCGTCTGTTAGAAATATTATTATTATTATTGTTAAACTTTAGTTATGTAATATAATTATTAGAACCGATAAGTTATGTACTCGTTATTAGAACCGTTAAGATAGGTTGATATGCGGATCGACGATAAGCGGGTGATCAAGCAGTTACCCGCCAAAAGTAACCGCCAAAAATCTGTATGTTTAAATAATGTTTGCCGGGAACAATACCGGACCATCAAGACAATTTCTGTTACACAAATTGTCCACCCTCTGTTAATCTTTCTTTCGATCCATAATTTCTGCATTAACCATGTCTGCAACTCTAAACCATGTATCCGCTGCACATGGAAGTTCATATGATCAAGTTAATCTTGATCAGAATTTCCAACATAGTGGTATCAGAGCCACGGAAAGACAAGATGCAGGAATGAAACCGACCAACACCGTAATGCCTTGCCAACACTGCATAGATGAAAAGAATGAACGAAAACGACGATCACGAAGAGAAAGGCTGTGTTATTATTGTCACTTGCCCGGCCATCAGATTTACACTTGTAAATCTAAAGAAAATGATGAGGAATCTCAACTCATACGGCAAGCAATCAATAATGGTATAAGAACACAAAGAGAAGAAGTTCATTGCCGAGAAGAAATGATAGTCACGGGTACCGACGGTGGAGAATGGAACGATATCTGGTATGTGAATCCAACGTTTTGTCACCATTTTGTGAATAATCTAAATGTCTTCAAAAGGGTGAAACACATCATGGGGGTAGAAACACGATCCGGAATGAATAATTTCTTATTCATCCGAGGAGTGGGGATAGCCGAAGTAAAAATGGGAAATGAAACACTAAGCGTTCCAAGTGTTTTCTATTCACCGGACATAAACCGGAATGTTCTAAGTTTAGAACAATTAACGTTACAAGGTTTTACCGTCCGGAGAACCGGTGATTCATGCAAAATATTCCCAATGTTCTCATCTCCGGTGATGAACACAAAAAATGAAGTATCGGGGTTAACAAAAGAGGAAGAGTTGGGGATAAAGGAGAAAGAAAGGTTGCAAAACATGTGTGGGATAGATGATGAATTCAAAAACGATTATTTGAATTCATATTTCGAAACCCTCAATGTCTCGGATGAAACCGAGATCGATTGGAATCTAATGATCTTAAAATCATTGGAGTTTCATGAATTTAATGATTGTAAGGCTATGATAAGTATGTTAGACGACCATGAATACGTTTTCAAGTATAAATATGAACTAAGTAAGAAGTTCGAGGAAATGGTTAAATGGTTTTTAACGGAATACTTGGAAATTACTCATAGACCATTCCCTCCTTACACCAAAGACAATCACAAGATAGATCTTATGGATCTGTATATATTAGTTGATAAGGATGGAGGATACCGTGAAGTAACAACAGAAAATTTATGGCCAATCATCGCTAAAGATATGGGATTTGAATACAAAGACGGTGATTTCATTCGTATAGTTTATGCTATGTACCTAGACACCCTCGAGTATTACTACAAATTCAAGAAGGTTCAGCAGAGAGTGCATGATAAGAGGATGATAAGTGAAGAGGATGAAGTCTCAAGAGAGGATCTCAAGAAGACAAACAGCCTGGGAAGCGGCCGACAGGATGCTGCAGTTGATGTGCACAAAGAAATGGAACCAAATCAAGTAGCATTTTATGCAGGTGTGAGGGACGACAACTGGAATCAAATGAAGAAACGAAAGAAATTCGATTTTAATCAAGCGAGATGGGCTGTTGAGGAAGCAAACCGAAGCGTGATCAAGCAAGCTCATAACATAACCAAAGTTTAAGGGGGTTATGTTAGAAATATTATTATTATTATTGTTAAACTTTAGTTATGTAATATAATTATTAGAACCGATAAGTTATGTACTCGTTATTAGAACCGTTAAGATAGGTTGATATGCGGATCGACGATAAGCGGGTGATCAAGCAGTTACCCGCCAAAAGTAACCGCCAAAAATCTGTATGTTTAAATAATGTTTGCCGGGAACAATACCGGACCATCAAGACAATTTCTGTTACACAAATTGTCCACCCTCTGTTAATCTTTCTTTCGATCCATAATTTCTGCATTAACCATGTCTGCAACTCTAAACCATGTATCCGCTGCACATGGAAGTTCATATGATCAAGTTAATCTTGATCAGAATTTCCAACATCGTCGCAGGGAACTGATTTCTTCACTACCAGAGCCCTCGTCTCTGACTTTATAGATACCTACATGGGTAACATCATTAAGATTTAAGAATAGGAAAAATTATGAGATTGTCAACTATACATACTAAATAGTTCTTTACTCACCGATAATCTGGTATGTCGAGCTTTCTTGACACCAAAAACCGTAACCTCTCCATGGTTGCAATGTTCACCTTTTCCAACAAACATAAAATCAAGCAAGAGGTGATTTTGAGATTCATTGCACGCGACAAAAAAAAGTATCAGCTTACCATTCAAGAAACATCGTTAATCACTCAATTGTGAAAGTCATAACTATTGTTAATATTAACCAAGAAAACTATAAAGAAACAACTTATAAACAAAAATCAGAGACATTAACTACCTTTCATAAAAAATAAAAATAACTAAAGAACTATGAACCATATGTTCATCAGCAGCTTAAAGATTCATAAATATAAAAAAACCCTAGATAACAACATCAAACAAAACCTATCCAGAAGACCAGAACCCAATAGACCACAAAAAACATAAAAGCACATTAAATCCTAGAGCCCTTGTTTTTACAAGATCAAGCTTCATGGCTTACCTCGACCAAAATCATCAAGCTTCTTGCTTCTATAGATTTGATTTTAAGAAGAGATTCTTGATTTTTCATACCGAAACCCTAGCAACTCCAAATCGGTTCAATATATGTTGTCTAAGCAAAAGATCATAATAAACATCAAACTATAGCTCATAATCATCAATACAGGGCTAAAGAAAACTCAAAAAACTTACCCTTGAAACTCCAATCAGAACCTAGTCGTGTGAATCACCATTGTCTTCGTGTGTTTGGTGGTGAGAGAGGCGGTGGTCGTGATGATGACGGAGAGAATTATGCAGCGGGGTGAGGGAGGCGGTGGCTCTGGTGAAGAACGTTAGGGTTTGGTGAAGAGCGGCGCTTGATGAAAATGAGGGTCAGGGGTTGTGTTTTAGGTTAGAAGGGTAACTTTGAACCAAAACTTGGTGATGGACGGCAATTGTAGAGACCGTCGGCCGTCGGAACCATTGAATGTCTCCCGTATCTCTCTCTGCGCGGTCTCCTTCACTCTGTAAGGTTTGTGCGTGTATGAAAGGGGGAAAAATATAGTCTGGGAATCTAGGGTTTGCAAAAGAGAATTTAGATCTGAAGTATTTTGATTTTGAATTTTAAAGGCCCGCTCATCTAAATCCCGCCCAAGTGAGATTTCAGGATGTTTGAAATTTGTTGAAATTATTTTGTGCTTTGCAGCATTGTACAATATGCTTCCAAGTGTTGTAAATGGACAAATGACCATTTCTGCCCTTCGGATATGCTTATTAATATAGTATAGATATATATATATATATATATATATATATATATATATAGGGGAAGGATGTATAGAAAACCCACTTTAATTTAGAAAACCCGGGAAACTCAAAGCTCCCGATGTTTTTTTGTTTTGAAAAAATTTACACATGTTATATGCATGTTTTTAAGGGTTTTGGGCAAAAAAAATCAAAAAAGCGCCGAGTAGGTATTTTTTAAAAAAATAAACAAGTTTTGGTGTAACACATGTTACATTCATCTGACATATTTGTAACATGTGTTACACCAAAACTTGTTTATTTTTTAAAAAAATAACTACTCGGCGCTTTTTTGATTTTTTTTGCCCAAAACCCTTAAAAACATGTATATAACAAGTGTAAATTTTTTCAAAACAAAAAAACATCGGGAGCTTTGAGTTTCCCGGGTTTTCTAAATTAAAGTGGGTTTTCTATAGATACTTACATTATATATATATATATATATATATATATATATATATATATATATATATATATACTACCTTCTCGTATGTCGATATCAAACAAATGTCTAACCCTACTGTGTTATGTTCTGTCAGAACATGACACCCAGAAGAGCCGTGAACGCTCGTGATCAACCTCCTCCTCCCCCACTGCCAAAGACTGCTGAAGAGCTGAACGCTCTACTGGAAGAAAGGATCTCCGCTGCAATCGCCCAATACGAGGCAAACCAAACTCAAGACAGTGGTGGGCCAAGCAATGCAAGGCGTAATGGGAATGGAGATTCATCTGGAGGAAACGCAGCTCAGGGCTGCACTTTTAAGCAGTTCCTCGACTGCAAGCCGCTGAACTACGACGGCACTGGAGGTGCAGTGGCGTTTGTACGCTAGACAGAGAAGACATAATCCACCATCCGTATGAGCAGGTGTACCGCGGATCAACAAGTTACTTTTGCTACTAGGTTGTTTGTCGATGAAGCTCTGACTTGGTGGAACTTGCAAGTCCAAACTATGGGTGATGATGCCGCTTATGGCATGTCTTGGGATGAGTTAAAGGAGAAAATGAAAGAGAAGTATTGCTCTCGTGCGGAACTCCAAAGGTTGGAGACTGAGTTTTGGCATTTGACCATGGAAGGTGCTGACATTAATGGGTATACTCGAAGGTTCCACGATCTGTCTAAAGTGCTTCCTTACATGGTGACTCCCGAATTTAAGCGCGTTGAACGCTACATTTGGGGACTGGCCCCAGAGTTTCGCGGCATGGTAACTTCGGCCAAACCTCAAACAATAACCGAGGCTGCAACTCTGGCTGTCAGCCTTACTGAAGATTGTGTTCGTATAAAGAAGTTGTCATTGAACCCAACAGAGAAGACCGAGACGATTGTTGAATCGTCCGGTGACAAGAAGAGAAAGCATTCAAATCTGAGCCAAGCAACCCGCAGCAACAACAAGGGTTCAAACAACAAGAAGCGTGACACTAACCCACCTAGGGAGGCAAAAGCCTTCGCAGCTGCAAATGAGTCTGGAGCTAAGAAGTATCAGGGCACTCTGCCCAAGTGTAACCGCTGTGGTTTTCATCATGTGGGAAATTGTCGTGTTGGGAAGTGCGAGAACTGCGGAAAGTCAGGCCATCGTACCGAAGATTGTTGGGGTAAAGGTATTGGAGGCCGCAATGGCAATGGTAATAGGAACGGGAATGGAAACCGTAACGGTGCTGGTAATGGGAACGATGGCGGAAATGGAAATGGCAACAATAACCGAATTGGAAATGAAGCTGGGCGAAACCAAGGATGCTTCAGATGTGGAAGCAATGAACATTTCATGAGAGACTGCCCAAAGAAAGACAATGCTCAGGCTCGAGCATTTGTGATTGGAGCAAAGGACGCACGCGAGGACCCTAACATGGTCACCGGTACGTTTCTCGTTAACAATCACTTTGCATCCATATTATTTGACACTGGTGCCGATTATAGCTTCATGTTTGTGGAATTTAAACGTACGCTTGGGATAGAGCCTAGTAGATTGGATATTCCATACTCCATAGAAATAGCCAATGGTAAACTTGTTGAGTCGAGCGAAGTTGTTAGAGGATGCACACTAGAACTTGGTGAACGGAGATTTAGCATCGACCTCTTACCTATCCAATTAGGTAGCTTCGATGTGGTAGTCGGAATGGACTGGTTGTCCAAGAACAAAGCTGAAGTTATTTGTCATGAGAAAATCATTCGCATCCCTTTGGCGAATGATGAAACTCTCATCGTACATGGAGAAAAACGAGACGCGCCTCTCCGAATCATCAGTTGCATGAAGGCACAGAAGTGCTTAAGGAAAGGATGTGTTGCCTTCCTAGCACACGTTGTAGATAAGAAGGCTGAGGAGCCGAAACTCGAAGACATTCCTGTGGTGAAGGAATTTACTGATGTTTTTCCCGAAGATCTGCCAGGACTCCCTCCGCAGCGTCAAGTCGAATTCCGTATAGACTTGGTCCCAGGAGCCGCTCCTGTAGCCAAGGCACCCTATCGGCTTGCACCATCTGAAATGCAAGAGTTATCTACACAACTCCAGGAGTTGTTGGATAAAGGATTCATAAGGCCAAGCTTCTCGCCCTGGGGAGCTCCAGTATTGTTCGTGAAGAAAAAGGATGGAACTCTGCGAATGTGCATCGATTACAGAGAACTGAACAAGCTCACTATCAAGAATCGGTACCCACTACCGAGGATTGATGACTTATTTGATCAGTTGCAAGGATCAAGCTACTATTCCAAGATCGACCTTCGATCTGGATACCATCAGTTAAGGATACAAGAAGAAAGCGTCCCAAAGACTGCATTCCGAACACGCTATGGGCATTACGAGTTTCTTGTGATGCCATTCGGGTTGACGAACGCTCCAGCGGTCTTTATGGATCTGATGAACCATGTATGCAAACCATATCTCGATAAATTCATGATTGTATTTATCGATGATATCTTGATCTACTCACGGACGAAAGAAGAGCACGAGCAACACCTCAGAATCGTTCTAGAGCTACTGAAGAAAGAGAATGTAGGTCCCTCTCGGAGGATGAGGTTCAACCTTAACCTTGTTATACTAACCCACTAGCAAGTGCGGAATCCAAGCTAGTGAGCAAACCGGGATGAAACAAGCACAAACACAAACACACAAAGATTCACCGATTAACACCACTTGTATTAATGCAAATGAAAGGTTTCGGTTACAAGCACAATGTTTACAAATCAGTTTTGCAAACTCTCTAAGTGTGTGTGTGTTCCTGGACAGAATGCTCTCAAGTGAGTGTGTCTATCTTCTGTCTATCTAGTCTGCTGTGAACATACACTGCATGGGTATATATACACCCAGCATAGATTGTCTTGTTCGAAGGATCCGATAGATGGTCGAAGGATCATCTATCGATCACAAAGCCATCGAATGATTCACAGGGACCTCGAAGGATGATCTATCGAGGTCCATCAATCGAAGCATATCTTTCGAGGAGATCGAAGGATCTACATCATCCTTCGATCTCTCATCCTTCGAGACAGACAATTACAACTATAATTCTAACTGTTTGGCCAAGTCAAACCGGAGGATGGTTGACTTGGTCAAACTTACATGACTAACAAGGACATCGTTTACATCGTGACTGAATACAGACAAAGTACAGACACAAGTGCACCAACAAACTCCCCCTTGGCTGTAGCTTTGTCTCGATCTCCGATGGGTGCAGATTTGTCTCGATCTTGATCATCGTTGATCTTCATGTCTTCAAGACTCTGATGTCCTTTCAAGTCTTCAATGTCGGAGGATCTTTAAAGTCTTCACGTCTTGAAAGCAGAGAGTGTATCAACAAACTACCCGTATCATGTAGGAAGTGTGTTGACAAACTCCCTCTTAACATAAGCTCCCCCTTGAGTTATGCTCGTGAATGACTTGATCTTCAAAGCTTAAGATCCTTGTGGTGTTGATGATGGTCAGCGGCAACTCGAACATCTTCATCATTTGAGTGCCTTCACGTCGTGTCTTCATTCCGAAGCTTTGTCATCGACCATGTTCTCCTTGCCTTTTGAATCTGCACATGCAAGAAATCTAAACGCGTAATGAGAACAACTGCTTGGAATATAGTTAGCATAAACAAATGACACACGTATGACCATGTCACAATCAAACACCGTCCGACAGTTTGAAAGTTTTTTTTTTTTTAAAAAATTTGTCAATTTTAGTTTCCAACTTTCAAAACTTGCAAATTTCGACCGTTTATGAAGATTTAGTCAATTCGGTTTTCGTTCAGGTTTCAGGTAACGAAGACTAGAGTTCCAACATCGTACGATCGAAAATAAAGCAGAAATAAAATCTTTTTGGCTTTTATAAAGTTTATATTAAAACATGCCTAAAATCTTTTTGGTATTTTTTTAATATTTGAAATGTAAAGACTGAAAGCAGTAAATAAATATATACAGACATTCTTTTTGCGAGTTTCGAGGGTAAGAGAATCATATCAGTGTACGGTCATGCCAAACGCTCCTGTTGTTCAGTTAGTTAACATTAAGATAAGCATCCTATAACAATTATCGGTATTGTTGTCCACTTAAGCTCAACTTATCAGATGTAATCATGGCGAGGGGATACGTTAAGGTATGATTTATACTTACCGACTGGTGTTCATCCACATCACGACACATTCCCGTATCAAGGTATGCACGAGAATTCATCTTACCGGTGAGTATACCGATTATCATCTGTTTGACCGTATATGATGTGAGATTCTCACTTATTTTGATTTGAAAACAAGCCCTATGTGATATAATCACTTATTGATGAGGAACTTGATTTTCATATGCATGAGGGCACAGGAGCAAGTCCGTGAACAGGTCAGTACTTCCGTACAGCAGAGAGACGAACTTGACTCCCGGATAAATGTGATATTTTATCACTTATTTGATTGGACATGTGATTGTTTATCACTTATTGAGGTCGAATGCAGTATGCAGTATGTAATATATACACGTATGTATAGTATCATGGAAGATCTAGACTTGCGTCCCCGTTATTTTTCGGTAAAAGATACAACCATGATACCCAGATGATAAGCAGCATAAAGACCGAATATCTCAGAACCTCGGCAATCTATCAAACGAAATTTAGGTACTAAGACCATATGCCAATGAATGGTTCCCACCTGGTCTTCAGTCGATTTAAGATTTATATCACCCTGCACACTTTAAAATGATTGTGAGCCTACCGATACATCTTATATAGAGCTGTTTATCGTTTTTCATTTAAGGTTTAAAGAGGTTTGGATAGACCACTGATCTACTATCATTTTCTCTTTTGCTCGCCAGGAAACTCATTTTTGTTTTTCTATTGTTTTTGTGTTTTTGAAATTTTTCGATGTTTTTGGATTTTCAGATTTTGGATTTACTCCCCCTAAAATCAATAAACTAAGATAAATTTAAAACACAAAGATATTTACAAAAATGATTTTCCGATGTTGGTTTTATTCTTGCTTGACCTTAATGCCGTTTACCAATAATAAAAAGTCAAATCTTGATTTGTCAAATGCTTTGGTAAATAAGTCGGCACGTTGGTCATCGGTGTGGACCTTAACAACATCGATTAGCCTTTTCTCAAAGCAATCACGTATGAAGTGATATTTGATTTCGATGTGTTTGGTCTTTGAATGCTGCACAGGATTTCTAGTGATCTGTAACGCAACAGAATTATCAACGTAAATAGGAGTAGTTAGGAATTCAAAACCGTAGTCACGTAATTGTTGTTGGATCCAAAGAACTTGGGAGCAACAACTTGAGGCAGCAATGTATTCAGCTTCGCATGTTGATGTGGCGACGCATGTCTGCTTCTTGCACTGCCATGTGACTAGGCGATTTCCTAAAAACTGACATCCAGCCGTTGTGGATTTGCCGTCGATTTTGCATCCGCCAAAATCAGAATCACTGAAAGCGACCAATTCAAAGTTATTATCCCTAGGGTACCATAGACCGGTGTCAGGGCAACCCTTCAAATAACGAAAAATCCTTTTTACAGCTGCAAGATGTGAGGCCTTCGGGTTGACTTGATATTTGGCAAGCAGGCACGTTGGGTACATTATATCTGGTCTTGATGCTGTGAGGTACATAAGAGATCCGATCATTGCGCGGTAATATGAAGGACTAACAGCTTCACCCTTCAAGTCTGGGGTAATTCCGTGATTTGTCGGCAATGGGGTACCAATGGGCATTGCATCAGACATCTGGAACCGGTTCAAGATGTCACCAACATATTTAGTCTGATGGATGAATATCCCAGACCCAGTTTGTTGTACTTGTAGGCCCAAGAAGAAGGTCATTTCCCCCATAGCACTCATCTCGAATTTATCCTGCATAATGCGCTCGAAATTCCTACACAAGACATCATTAGTAGAACCAAAAATAATATCATCAACGTATACCTGTACCAGAAGAAGATCTCCATCTTGTTCTTTGATGAAAGAGTACAGTCGATAAGACCTCTGCGAAAACCGTTCTCCAGCAGATAGTGAGATAAGGTTGCATACCAAGCTCGCGGTGCTTGATGAAGACCATAGAGAGCTTTGTTGAGCAACCAAACCCGATCAGGATGGATAGGATCTTCAAAACCTGGAGGCTGTTCGACGTATACCTCTTCTTCAACCACACCATGTAAGAATGCACTTTTGACGTCCATCTGGTAAACCTTGAATCCTTTGAAGGACGCATAGGCTAGAAAGATTCGAACTGCTTCAAGACGTGCAACAGGTGCATAGACTTCGTTGTAGTCGATCCCTTCAATCTGACGAAAACCTTGAACGACTAAACGTGCTTTGTTCCGGATAACAACTCCGCGGTCATCCTTTTTGCATTTAAACACCCAACGGGTACCAATCTTCTTGTATCCAGTAGGTTTCTCTACGAGTTTCCAGACACCCAGCTTCTGGAATTGTTGTAGCTCTTCCTGCATTGCTTCCACCCAAGAGTTATCTTTCAAGGCTTCTTTCCAAGTTCTTGGTTCTTCCTGTGAAACATAACACGCGAAAGACCAATCGTTTTGTTGCCCGGATTCTCGAATAGCTGCATACAAGCCTGCATTGTTGTTGTTTCGCAACATGTTTCTTGTTTGAATGCCACTTTGCACATTTCCAATGATGTTTTGTTGAGGATGGGTATTATGAATCCTTGTTTCTGGATTATCTGGAACTGGAATATTTATACCCAGGTTGTTAAGATTGAGATCAAAAACTAAATCAATGCCCGGAATTGACGAAGAGGATGATGCAGTAGCTTCAGCTGTTCTATGGGTATCCACTGGAGGAGTACCCTCTGAAGTACCATGAACTGCTGTTGTTGGAGCTTCTTGATTTGCATCTAGAAATTCATCATCCTCTGAAGATTCGTTCAATTCAGCAGCATCGTGAAAATCCTCATTGTCGAGAGTATTATTGTTCACCGAAGATGGTTCTTGATTGACAAGAATTGGACGAACCACCGGTGAAACTGTTGAATTGTCACTCTCGAAAAACATCCTTGCCGCAGCACTTTCTTCAACGGCTTCAACATTGATCGAATTGAAAAAGTCATCGTACTCAAACATCCAAGGCTGACCAGGACATTTGATTGGCAAAGTGTGCCTTTGTACTCTGACCTCAGACCATTCCTCGACCCTTTTAGTCTCTAGATTCCAGACTCGTAAGTTAGGGGTGGCATACCCAAGAAAGTATCCATCAATTGCTTTTGCCCCAAACTTTCCATTAGGATCGATGATTGTGCATGGAGCTCCAAACGGTTCAAGATAAGACAAATCTGGTTTCCGTTTTTGAAGAAGCTCAAAGCAGGTCTTATTGTGCCTTTTGACTGTAAGGACTCGGTTCAATGTGTAACATGCAGAGGCCACAGCTTCAGTCCAGAATGGAATGGGCAACTGGGACTCTACCAACATTGTCCTAGCAGTTTCGATCAATGTGCGGTTCTTACGTTCAGCGACGCCATTTTGTTGAGGAGTATAAGCTGCACTAAACTCATGAAGAATACCCTTTGAAGTGCAAAACTCCGCCATGGCATGATTTTTAAATTCAGTACCATTGTCGCTACGTATCCGCCTAACCTTCAACTTATACAAATTCTCAATCTGAATGATCAAGTTTTTGATAATGCCAAAGGTTTCACTCTTGTGTGCCATGAACGCCACCCAAGAAAATCTTGAATAATCATCAGTTATCACGAGGCAGTATTGATCACCCCGAATACTCTTGTGCTTCACAGGACCGAACAAATCCATGTGCAAACGTTCAAGAGGAACTGCCACCGTGTTGATCTTCTTAGTAGGGTGCTTCTTCTTCGTTTGCTTTCCTTTCTGGCACGAAACACAGACGTCTTGAAGATGGAAATTTTTAAGAGGAACACCATTCACCAATTCATTTGAAACCAAATGATTCATTTTGCGTAAGTGAATGTGACCCATTCGTCTGTGCCAAGAGATAGTGTCTTTTTCTGTGGCTTTGGAAACGAAACAAGTTGCTTGTGCAGACGTAGTAATAGCTTGGCTCATATCAAGGACGTACAAATCATTTATCCTTGGAGCCGACAAGAGAATCCATTCTTTTGGAATTTTGAAGCCGGGCTTCAGCACATAACATCCATTAGCATCAAAGTGTACTGAGAACTGCTTGTCACAGATTTGAGAAACACTAAGAAGATTGTGATCAAGTTGTTGCACAAAGTTGATCTTGTCAAAGCTGACAATCCCGTTGGATATCATTCCTTCACCCGTAATATATCCACCTTTATCTCCAGCAAAAGCAACATAACCTCCTCTAATAGATTTGACGTCGTAGAGAAGCTTCATGTCGCCTGTCATGTGCCTGGATGCCCCACTATCAACAATCCAATGACTACTGATAGTTCCTCCTGGAACACCCTGCACATGAACTCAAATGAATTAGTTGGAGATGGGGACCCAAGCCATTGTGGTCTTGGGTCTTCCATTTTCATCAATGACAATAACTTCTTGTCTTTGATGGTTGGTGAATTGTGATGTTCCCCCTGATTCAGTAACCATTTTAGGTTTCCATGTCTGTTTTGTTTTACCAGTGTCTTTCTTTAAAATTTTAACTTCATGATTGTCTGAAGTTTTTGAATTGTCTGGTTTTACAGAAACAGATGTTTTGTTAACCACATCGGTTTTAATTGCCTTTTCAATTTTCTTGACCTGTTGGCGTTTCTGTTTCTTTTCCCTTTCTTTTACAAGGCGGGGATCTTGTTTTGCAGAAACAGTTTGCCTGCGGTCAGTTTGGTCACGGGGAACATCAACCTTTTCTTTTTGCTTATGAAGATATGGACAATTTCTAATTATATGTCCAATTGTTCCACACTCAAAACATGATCTTCGTTCAACAAACCCCGAAGTATCATGTGATTGTTTAGCCGATGATGTTGAACTTTGTGAACCCGAGGTACTAGGCTTTGAACTGTTTTGTTCATTTCTTTTCAAAACAGTAGCTTTCTTGACAAAATCTAAGTTAGATTTATTTTCAAACGTTTCAATTTTGTCCGTTCCCGTCGATTTCACAAAGTTTACATTCTTGTTTTTCTTCTAATTCGGCTTCTTTTGAGTTTGAGCCGGTGATTTTGCTTTTGGCTTGGTGTGATTTTGCTGTTTCTGCCATGCTGGTAATTTCTTGTTGCCAAATTGTTTTCGAATTTCGGCCTTTGGAATAGGAGGACACTGTGTAACTGTAACACGTGGTCCTGACTTTCCCAAAAACTTACTAGTCGAATTCTCAAAGACTTTACTGATTAAGGATTGATTGACATTCTTAATAGGAAAATCTTTGTCTGAATAAATCTTATCATCACCAACAAGAGTGTACAGCAAGTTCACACTCTCCGACTCTTTTTCAGACGAGGACTCGATTGCAACAGTCTTAGCGGGTTTTGCAGGTGGATCACATAGAATGTGATTCTCAAGAGGTATGTCCTCATTTTTAACTACCGCATCAGACTTTGCTGAATCAGTATCATCAGATTCATCATCAGAAGAATCAGCATCCTCAATCACAACTGGAGGATCCTGATTCTGTTCAGCAGTTACAAATGTATCTGCTGACACATCTGAATCTGAGGATACTTCTTTCTGGTATCCGAGTCCTGTTGCAAACTCTTTCACATCTAGAGGCACAGATGGTTCAAAGAACACCCTGTCCTCCTCATCCGGCATGGCATCATAATTATGTCTCACTGGTGGTGGACAATTCTTATAGCCTATGCACGTGACGTCCCTTTTCTCCTTTTGCACCTCAATGATGTGATCCAACACATAGTTAGAACTCAAATAACTATCTAACTTGAGTTGGATTGCCTCACTTTCCGTTTTTACACAAGCCATTTCTTTTTGCATTGTCTCAAGACGAGAGATATACAAATTAATGTCAGTTTGTTTTCTGGAAACCATTTTAGTTAGTTCGGTTTTATCTTTCTTTAATTTTTCGATTACCGACTTAAATTCCTTTTCATGGTTTTCGTAAAACATGTTGGCTTCAGTGCATTTGGAAAGGTCCACAGTCAATTTCTGATTGTGAATAAAAGTCACATCATACTTTTCTTGCAAAGCTTCGTGCTTACTTTGCAAGTCACTCAAATTCTCATTCAATGTAGTATGTTTGTCTTGCAAGTCAAACAAACTAGCTTGTAAAGCATCATGTTTGTCTTGCAACTCAGACATACTTTTCTCCACATCAGCACATCTAGCACGCAATCTATCACATTCATCACAATTATCAGCAGTGGGTTCATCGACACATACCTGACTTGATGAACCGTCGACATTAGCCATAAAGGCTGAATGGAGAGAAGACGAAGCATAAGCAGCTTGATCCACCAGAATAGATCTTCTTTGAGTCTCTGCTGCAGCTTCTCCCAAAAGTTCATCAATATCTTCATCGATTGCTGCATTTGATGTCTCACCCACATGATCATCGCCCGAACTTGAGGATTCTTCATCTGAACTCCTGCTGTAACCCGAAGAGTCTTCATCCTCAGAAGATTCACCACCATTGGCGGAAGATTCTCCACCACTGGTGTGAATTACATCCTTCACATCCTTCACAACTTGAGCAAAACATGCTGTTCCATCGGGAGCATCACCACCCAACTGGATTGACCAGTCACAACCTTCATCCACCTGAACCGCAAGTGCCCGGTTGGTTTGGTTGTTGACAGGCACCAATGTACGCTCATTGTTTCTGTTCTGGTTCTGCTGGTTGCCTTGGTTTCTGAAGGGGTTTTGGTTCCCGTGCTGTGCTGGCTTTGTACATTCCCTTTTAAAGTGACCCTGTTCACCACAGTTGAAGCACTTCACTGCCTGTTTATCAAACCCATACTTGGTGTCTCTCTTACTCTCCAAGCTGGTTCTGCCAGTACTTTCCATCCAATCCTTTGCCCTTCTCACAGCACTAGCAAAGGCCCACTTGATATCCATCAAGTCCATCTCTTCTTTATCAATCTGCCGATAGTCTTCTTGTGTCAGATTAATGTTGACAATCTGACCTTCTATTAACCCACAGTACGCGCTCACTACAGTGTTAAGCAGCTCCATGTGTTCCTTAGCTACTTCTACACTGACTTTAGAGAAACTGGAAGTGTCGACCTGTACTGTACTTGGCTTTGATTGTTGACCAGCAGATGATGTTCCTCCATAACATGCACGTTGTTGTTGAGCAGGAGGAGGAGGAGGTGGTTGTATTGGATTTCCATACATGTCTGTGGTGGGAGGTGGCTTAACAGGAACTTGCACCGGATTGCCATACATATCCGTGCTTGTGACAAACGCCGTCTGTAGTGGAGCATGTGGACCGGTTCTTGCAGACGAAGTACTGGAAGTTCCATAATACATTTCTGGATTTTGTGGCAATGGAACTCTCTTCGCCTTTAATGTTTCCTCCTGATCCTTGTTTTCCAAAAGCTGCACGAAGTCGTTGATATTTGTAGTTCTCAACACTCCGTTATACTTCAGGATTTCCAAGAAACTGCTCCATTGGGGAGGCAAAGCATCAGCAAACTTTTTCACCACTTCTGCTTGAGTTGTCGCTACACCAAAATTATTCAATTCAGTAAGCAAATGATAAAACCGGCTTGTCATGTCTCCCAAAGACTCCTTATCCATGCACGTGAAACAGTCAAATTCTTTCTTGAGCAGATCATGACGCAATTGACGTGTTGCTTCATTCCCTACTCCTCTGGTTTTCAACCCGTCCCACAACTTCTTAGTTGTCTTGAAACTGACAAACTGGTGGTAGATATCCTTGCTCAACGCCTGAGTGAGAATAGCGTATGCTTTCTTTTCCAGATCATACGTTTTCTTTTGATCTTCAGGAAGATCGGCAAACGTAGCAGTATCTGAAGCAGCAACTTCTATAGCTTGATCGAAATCTGTGGTGAAACGTATCCACAGTTCGGTGTTTTGACCAAGAACGTATGTACGGAATCTATCAACCCAGCCCGGATATTCATTTAAATGCATCAACTTCGGAGGTCGATTCAAACTTCCGGTTTCACTTTCGCTCAATAAGATACTTTGGATGCTCGGAGTTTGATTCGATACTAATGCCCATTGACTTGATGATATGGCATTTGCTTGTGAAGATGTTGATACCGGAGACTCGGCCCATGAAGGTGATAGACTTGTGCACGTGTACTTTCCACTATCGGGAGCCGGTGTACCCCACCATGAGGGAGTGGAACCTGAACTTGTATATTTTCCACTGTCTGGAGCCGGATTCCACCAATTCGGATTCATGATTGATAAGAAAAATGAATATTCCGAAAGATCACACACAGCCGAAAGATCCTGGTACGAAAGATCTGAAACACAGAGACTTGTTAACTATAAACAAACCACAAACGAAAGATCAACACTTGTTCGAATGATCAACAGTGTTCGAAGGATCACTGTTGACTTTCGAGCAATGGTTTCGAAAGATTCAAAATTTCAAAAGATTCACACTTGAAAGATCCTTATCTTTCGAGATAAATCCTTATCTTTCGAACAACTATCCTTCGAAAAGATTCCTGGAACGAAAGATAATGCTTAGACTTCGAAAGACTACTCGAAAGATGCTTATCTATCGAGCTGTCTTTGATCGAAAGATGGTCTTTCGATGTCGAAGGATATCTTTCGAATGCTTCTGACTCACTGACACTGATGTGACAGGTTGGTGAAAAGGTGATGGGTAGGTAAGGTCAACTTTCGGCAAAAGGGATGGTCAGATTGTACTTTCTCTACCAACTCAGATTTTCAAATAAGATATGCCCAAAAAGGAAAACCTTATCCAGAAACCGGTCACCGGAATTATGACCGGAATTTGGCCGGAAATCACCAAATATCTTAAAAACAAGTTTTAAGTTACCCAACCCGCCTTTGAACACACCCGAAAGGTTTAGAACACGTTTTTATGCCAAGAAATCCAAGAAAATCACTAAAAACGGGAGCTAAACCAAGTGTCCAAACACACCAAGAACTTGAACAAACCCGGTTTTAAACAAGGTAAAGAGCCTTAGCTCTGATACCACTTGTAGGTCCCTCTCGGAGGATGAGGTTCAACCTTAACCTTGTTATACTAACCCACTAGCAAGTGCGGAATCCAAGCTAGTGAGCAAACCGGGATGAAACAAGCACAAATACAAACACACAAAGATTCACCGATTAACACCACTTGTATTAATGCAAATGAAAGGTTTCGGTTACAAGCACAATGTTTACAAATCAGTTTTGCAAACTCTCTAAGTGTGTGTGTGTTCCTGGACAGAATGCTCTCAAGTGAGTGTGTCTATCTTCTGTCTATCTAGTCTGCTGTGAACATACACTGCATGGGTATATATACACCCAGCATAGATTGTCTTGTCCGAAGGATCCGATAGATGGTCGAAGGATCATCTATCGATCACAAAGCCATCGAATGATTCACAGGGACCTCGAAGGATGATCTATCGAGGTCCATCAATCGAAGCATATCTTTCGAGGAGATCGAAGGATCTACATCATCCTTCGATCTCTCATCCTTCGAGACAGACAATTACAACTATAATTCTAACTGTTTGGCCAAGTCAAACCGGAGGATGGTTGACTTGGTCAAACTTACATGACTAACAAGGACATCGTTTACATCGTGACTGAATACAGACAAAGTACAGACACAAGTGCACCAACAGAGAAACTGTATGCGAAGTTCTCGAAGTGCGAATTCTGGATTCGCGAAGTACAATTTCTTGGTCATGTGGTGAATGAGAAAGGCATTCATGTAGACCCGTCCAAGATCGAAGCCATAAAGAATTGGGAAGCTCCCAAAACCCCGACTGAAGTTCGTCAATTTTTGGGCTAAGCGGGCTATTATCGACGATTTATTGAGAATTTCTCAAAGATAGCTCAGCCGCTAACTGCCCTTACACAGAAAGACAAAAAGTATGAATGGGGTGTTAAACAAGAAGAAGCTTTTCAACTACTCAAAAACAAGCTATGCGATGCACCAATACTGTCACTACCCGAAGGCACAGAAGACTTCGTGGTATACTGCGACGCTTCACGATAAGGTTTGGGTTGCGTGCTCATGCAACGCCAAAAGGTCATCGCTTACGCTTCAAGACAATTGAAGGTACATGAAAGAAACTATACCACTCACGACCTGGAGCTGGGCGCAGTGGTATTTGCCTTGAAGATCTGGCGACACTATCTATATGGTACTCGGTGTACAATCTTCACAGATCACAAAAGCCTGCAACACATACTTGATCAGAAGGAACTGAACATGCGCCAGCAGCGATGGGTCGAGCTGTTAAATGACTACGACTGTGAGATTAAGTACCATCCTGGAAAGGCAAACGTCGTAGCGGATGCTTAAAGTCGGAAAGAAAGGGTTAAGACCCTAAGGGTTCGAGCTCTGGAAATGACTATTCGAACGAACCTCACTGCACGCATTCATGACACACAACAAGAAGCCCTGAAAATGGAAAACCGCAAAGCTGAATACCTCTGAGGTGCATTGAAGTACATGGCGCCAAATGAAGAGGGAGCCTTATACTTTAAAAAGCGTATTTGGGTGCCGCTCTATGGTGGCCTGCGAGAAGTCATCCTTGATGAAGCGCACAAGTCAAGATACTCGATCCATCCAGGGTCGGACAAGATGTATCAAGACTTAAAGGAATACTATTGGTGGCCGAGACTCAAGAGTGACGTTGCTGTCTACGTAGGAAAATGCCTAACCTGTGCTAAGGTTAAGGCTAAATATCAGAAACCGTCCGACCTATTACAACAACCAGAGATTCCCATGTGGAAGTGGGAGCAAATCTCGATGGACTTCATAACAAAATTACCCAAGACCCCTAGAGGGCACGATATGATATGGGTAATAGTCGATCGTCTAACGAAGTCTGCGCATTTCCTACCAATCCGAGAGAAGGATAATACTGGAAAGCTTGCTGAGATATACCTGAAAGAGATTGTAACACGTCATGGAGTGCCTATCTCAATTATTTCAGACAGAGATGGACGCTTTGTCTCAAGAATCTGGCGATCCTTTTAGGAAGCCTTTGGATCTCAATTAGATCTGAGCACGACATTCCATCCACAAACAGACGGCCAGAGTGAACGAACCATACAAACATTAGAAGATATGCTTCGCGCATGTGTCATGGACCTAGGCGGCAGCTGGGATACTCACCTACCTTTAGTTGAGTTTTCCTATAATAACAGTTATCATACAAGCATCAAAGCCGCACCATTCGAAGCTCTGTATGGCCGCAAGTGCCGATCACCCTTATGTTGGGCAGACGCCGAAGATAAACGCATGGTTGGTCCTGAATTGGTTCAAGAGACGACCAACAAGATTACACAGATCCGAGAGCGCATTAAGGCGGCTCAAGATCGACAAAAGAGCTACGCTGATCAAAGACGTAAACCATTAGAATTCGAGGTGGGGGACAAAGTTTTGTTGAAAGTCTCACCTTGGAAGGGCGTAGTCAGATTTGGAAAGCGTGGAAAGCTGAACCCACGATACCTCGGACCATTCAAGATCTTGGAAAGAATTGGTACCGTGGCATACAAGTTGGAATTACCGGAAGAACTTAATGGAGTACATGATACGTTCCATGTATCCAACCTTAAGAAGAGTCCAACACAAGAAGACATGATCATTCCTACGGTTGAAGTGCATATTGATGACACCTTCCGATTTACAGAACAACCCATTGAGGTTACCGACTGGAAAGTCAACAAGACTAGAAGGAGCAGTGTCAAACATGTCAAAGTACGTTGGAACTCTAAACATGGACCCGAGTACACGTGGGAACGTGAAGACCAGTTCAAGGAAAAGTATCCCCACCTGTTCAAAAAGAATCATGCGAGAGTTAGTTCAGCCTGAATTTCGGGACGAAATTTTTTTAACGGGGGAGACTGTGACAACTGGCACCCAACCGATAATTTCCGTACACTATAATTATTACTTGATGATTACAGTTATGTGCTTTAACGTCAACATTATCTGATTTCATAAAGTACATGTGAATTCATGCACGTTTAATACTACAAAATATTGCTTTATGCATTAACTAGAGCGTTGCGTCAAAAATACTAGTAAACTCACCGGTAAAACACAATATGTCAACAACTCTGCAGAAAGCCGTCAGACATTAGAACTGAGGCCTAGGTGTAGGTCCAACGACAATAATGCATTAAAACCCAAGAGTACATACAAGGGTTAACGTATAGACCTTCCAGAGACTAAAATACGCACTAAAAAGCACCCGGAACGCACTTTAAGTGCAAAATTTTATTAAATTCAGCTATAATCAGCTTTTAAACAAATAAATATCATGCAGAATTTATGTTTTATTATCCAGAATATTTCCCTAAGTGTTGGGAATTAAAAGGGTTACAAAAGGACACCTTACGGAACAATTAAGCACTCTAACGGAACGGTATCCAACCGAACAACCGGACATTACCCGGGACACTAAATTTTGCCAAACACAGTAATTATTTATTTCTTGGCTAGTCTTGATCCCAGAACACCTTAACACCCACTAAAATGTCTAGTAACTAGCCTAACAAATTATATACTTGGTTTCTAACTATATTATCTAACTACCATTGAAATTACACATTACCCCCCCCCCCCCCCCCATTTATAAGTGATCGACCAAAACCATGGCCCCACCAAATATTTACCCAATATTCCCAAGATATGTTTAGATTTTACTTGATTCCTTTAGATTTCATATGATTTTCTTTGGATTTGGTTTGATTATATTTAGATATTGTGTGATATGGTGGATCTTGGAAGATTTACTAGGCATTGGAAATTTACACCCAACCCCCCTCCCCATGACCGAATTTGGTCCCTAAGTGGACCCACACAATCACCAACATATCTTCCATAATATTTTCCCCATATTTTGAAGTGATTGTTACTTGTAGATCTTGACATAAAATATGGAAGTATCTACTTAAACTTGGCACTTAGAGCATCCTCATCATTTCAAAGTTACACACTCTCTCTCCTCACTCACTCTCTCTCTCATTTCGGTCACCCCCAAACCGAACCCACCACCACCATTTTACATCTTCATCTTCTTCAATAACAAGCTCCATTCAAGCTTCAAAGTTGATCCATGGAGGTTGCATCTTGAAGGGCTTTCAAAGGAGCTTTGTTTCTTGCTTATCCTTCATCTTTTTCTCATCATCTTCATCACTAGATCCTACCCTAGCCTTGTGCTAGTGGTAAGTTACTTGTACACCCTTGTTCATCTTGTTTTTGGTGATCAAAAATTGTAGTTTGATGTTTATGTTTAAATCACAAGAACAAGAACAAGAACACTAAGATGATGAATATGAAACTTTACATGAAACTTGAACATAAAAGATTATTTGAAGATGAAATCTTGTTGGATGAGGGTTGGTTAAATCATACCTGAAATTTGATCGTTGGTTTCTTGATAAACCCGTTGTTCGGACATTAGTTGATGCGATTTAGTAACGCCTAAACTATAAATAAACATGCTGAATTACATTTTCAGCCAACTTCAAACGGCCGTAAACTGTTCATTATAACTCAAAAGCTGATTTTCTGGAGTCTAATGTATGTATTTTCGAAAAACAGATCAAATGGCACAGGAATCGTAATTTTTCTAGGTCGGTTACTATTTTTAAAGAACTATTTTTGGACAGCAGCTCAAGCTGCGATTTTACTGCCGAAAAAGTGTGTTGCATTCAGAGTTATAACTTAAAGACTGAGAAGAATCAGCTCATGTAATTTTTACTGTAGTTGGTCACTGTTGTCACCGTAATTCTCCCACTGGAATTTCGTCAATCGGACTTACGATTAATTTTTAGTGAATTATTCTGTAGACTGCAGTCAGAAAGTGACAAATCTGATTGCAGTTCGGTAAATGAACTTTTTTAAAATATTGGTAATGAACTAGACCCCGAAATTTTTACACAATAAAATTTGGATCGTATATGACATTCTGTGAAAGTTTGGGAATTTTTGGAGAAGGTTAACTATTTTATTAAAATTCTCGAAAACAGTCCAGTTTTGGATATTTAAGTTGAAATGACATAAGTTGTAATTTGCGTGTCTAAATGTCGAGTAAGTTATCTGAGGAAAAATATATATATTTGTTGATTACTAAACTTTGTGCTAAATGTATGTGGTATGTATAATACGTGATAGTATATTAGAACTTGCAAATACACATACAACATATTTAGACAAAATACATAATTCGGGTGCAAAGTGCAAAATACAAGAGACTTATATTTATTTTTGGGAAAATAATATAAGTAAGACACTTAGTTAAAAATAAAAATTATTTTCAACACAAGAAAACATATACAAAAGGTAGTGACTTGTACTTGTGCGATACAAGTCTAGTGACTAATGTTAAGAAAACACATATAGGTCACGACGTTAACTAAGCAAATCCGGTGAAGTTTACGACGCAAAGGAACACAAAGTTGTGAGTTCATGCTCCCCCTTTTCTTTAACTGTTTTGGTTTGTAACTTCGGGGGTGAAATACATGTTACAAATGTTATATTGTTTACAAATGGTATGATGGAGTACAAAAACATTCAAGTGAAACATTCTAGATCATGTCTCGAATAGGGTACCATAAGCACCATTAATCAACGTATACATTCAGACCGCGGAACAAAAGGTTAGATCTAATGGGTTTCAGGCAACCCCACTCTTGGCCTACTTGTACCAATGAGTGCTTCTGTGTCTCAGTCAAAGTCGACAAAAATGCCTAGGTTTGGTGGCTTCCTATGTCGTGACATATGTTAGTGGCCTTGCAAACCACTAGCGATCTCACACATTCAAAAAGTCATAGTACTCAGTTACACATACGTTTACAAGTTACATTCAAACATTCTACAAGTTACATACCATGTTTTCATTCAAGTATTTAAACATTCAAAACAATCACTGCATGAATTCACACCAACATTATGTTGACGTTTGTTTTCCAAAAACTCACATGTATTTCAGGTAACTAAAAGTGGATGTGCGCGCTGTCTTACTCATGCTCGTGGATTTCGTTATGTTTATCGTTAAATAAAGTTGTAACTTTCAAGAAAATTTGCTATCTCGTGTTGTAAACACTTGACTTATGTTTTCAGTAATGTAATGTTTGAAGTTATTTTTGAGCATGTAGTATGTTTACCTTTAAAATGCAATGAGAACCTTTCATGATCACACCTCGTGCTTCCGCCGCAGAAAGGGGTGTGACAGCTTAACAGGTTTATTTTCTTTTGATCAGTAGTGTATGGAGGAACAGGTCTTGATGTGATTCCCATGTAACCGTTTAGGAAACACCGAACCATCTCTTCAAACTTGTTTTGAAGTTCAACTTTGTATTTAAAAACATACTCACGGTCGTCGAGCATGTCAATCAAGGCCTTACAATCAGCAAATTCTTGGAATTTTAGTGATTTTAAAATCAATCTATTCCAGTCATTATCATCTTCACTTGAAACATTTAAGGTTTCAAAATAAGAATTCAGATATGCCTCCTTAAATTCATCATCCACACCTTTCAGATCTTGCAATCTCCTTTTTTCATACAAACCCAATTCCTCTTCTCTTGTTAACCCGCTTGTTTCATTTTTTGAATTTACAACCGGTGATGAAAACATAGGATATATCTTACATTTATCACCGGACTTTCTGACCGTATAGCCTTGTAACGTTAACTGGTCAAGACTAAGTACATTCCGGTCGATTTCCGGTGTATAAAAGACACTTTGAATGTTTAGTGTTTCATTTCCTGTTTTCATTTCCACCGATCCTACCCCTCTTATGAACAAAAAATTGTTCATACCAGATCTTGTTTCTACTCCCATCATATGTTTTACCCTTTTAAAAACATTAATATTGCCCGAAAAATGATGATTAAATGATGGATTAACGTACCATATCTCTGCCCATTGTCCACCATCGGTACCAGTGACAATCATTTCATCATGGCAGTGTATATCTTCTTCTTGTCGTCTAATCTCGGCATTGATAGCCTGCTTTAACAGTTGTGTTGCTTCATCATTTTCTTTGGCCTTACAGTTGTAGATTTGATGCCCCGGTAAGTGACAATAATAACAAAGCCTTATGCGAGAGTTTCGCTTGTTTCTTTCATTTTGTTCGTTGGTGCAGTGTTGACAAGGGAGAGTGGTGGAGTTTGATTTGATTTCAGATTGATTCCTTGAAGTGGCTCTGATACCACTTTGTTGGACAACCGAAACATCATCATATGCATTTGCAGCGGAAGTTTGATTGTTACTTGCAGACATGATGATGTGCATATGTAAATCAAGGAATGAATGCAAAGAAAACTTGCAGGGAATTCAAAACGAATAAAATGGACAATTTCAGTGAATGAAAAATGTCTTGATAGCCGGTAATGTTTCCCGGCAAAACTATATATACTTACATTTTGGTGGGTAACTGCCTTCACAGTTTGATTCGAAAACTTGACTCGCTTATCTTCCTAAACCGCTTATCATCTAACCTAATAAGTTAGTGTCCTAATTACATATCATGAATTCTTACATGTCCGAATAATAATAAACATAATAGTAAACATAACTAAAGTTTAAATAACGAATGCAACGATATATTTCTAACAATAACTTGATCCTTAAGTTTATGTACCTGACATTCATAATGGAGCACATAGTTCCAATATTTTCATGTCGTTTGTTGTTAGTGTGAGATTGGCTTCTGTTGTTAATATTGTTAGAGATATAAACTTAATTATATTAGTGTTTATTATGCAACTTATAATATCGATATGTATTATTACTTATAAACTTGGAGATAAGCGGGTTAAAGATTCAAACCGTTTATGGCAGTTATTCCCGCCATAAACAACCGCTAAATCTCACATATATATATGTAATGTCTGGTATCAAGACAGTTTCTCTCTTAACCGAAATTGTCCACCAAACCTTGTTCTTATTCTTGTTAATTGTCTGCACGTTATTAAGATTAAATATGTCTATGAATCCGAATCAAAACAAGTCTTCCGCTGCAGATGAATCGGATTTCCAACATAGTGGTATCAGAGCCATGTCTGATAAACGTGCAGAAATCAAACCAAATTCAACCACTTTACCATGCCAACACTGCACTAATGAACAGAATGAAAAAGGCCGACGAATCCCTCGCATAAAACTAAAACTCTGCTACTATTGTCATTCACCAGGCCATCAAATTTACAATTGCAAAGTCAAGGAAAACAATGAAGTGACGTAATTGTTGAAGCAGGCTATAAATTCTGGAACGAGAAGACAAGAAAGAGATGTTCACTGTCAGAACGAGATGATTGTTACAGGCACTGAAGGCGGATTATGGTCAGATATCTGGTACGTAAATCCAACATTCGATCATCATTTTAGTGGTAATCTGAATGTATTCAAGAGAGTGAAACATGTGTTGGGTGTGGAAACGAGATCTGGGATGAATAACTTCATGTTTATAAGAGGGATAGGAAATGTAGAGATAAAAACTGGGAATGACACGATGAGAATATACAGTGTATTCTATTCACCAGATCTTGAACGAAATGTTCTAAGTCTTGATCAACTAACCCTTCAAGGGTTCACGGTTAAGAAATCCGGTGATGTGTGCAAGATTTATCCCATGTTCTCATCCCCGATTGCAAATACTGTAAATGAAGTTAGTGGGTTGTCAAAGGAAGAAGAATTAGGATTAAATGAGAAACGAAAGTTACAGTGTCTGTGTTCCGTAGATGATGAATTCAAAGAAAACTACTTGAATTCATATTTTGAAACATTAAATGTTTCAAATGAAAACGAGAATGACTGGACTCGCATGATCATTAGATCGAGCACTCGAATTTCATGAATTTAATGATTGTAAAGCACTGCTCGACATGATTGATGATCGGGAATTCATACTCAAATACAAATATGATCTCGAATTAAAGTTTGAAGAAATGGTGGGTTGGTTCTTAAAAGAAAAGATGGGTATAACATCAAGATCAATTCCCCCACTGTTAACTGATGGGAGAAAGATAAACCTGCTTGGGTTGTATGTGATGGTTGAGAGGGATGGTGGCTACCGAAGCGTTACCGTTGATAACTTATGGCCGGCAATAGCGAAGGATTTAGGCTTTGAATATCAAGATGGTGATTTCATTATAGTCATATATGCCATGTATTTGGATGTCTTGATTTACTATTACAAGTTTAAATCTACTGAAGAGAAAGTGCATATTAAAGAGATGATGGAAGAAGGTGAAACCTCAAAGGCAGGCAATGAACAAGGAAGAAGTAAGAGTGCGGATCCAATATCGGAGGATGCTGCTTCGGAGCATTATGCTCTTTATGCCGGAAATAGCTGGGAAGGTTCATAGAATCTGCATAAGAAGCGACGCCGTTTTAATTTCAACGAAGCACGGAAAGCCGTGGATGAAGCTAACCGGAGCGTTCTAGCATATGCCTCTTATATTAGTGTTTATTATGCAACTTATAATATCGATATGTATTATTACTTATAAACTTGGAGATAAGCGGGTTAAAGATTCAAACCGTTTATGGCAGTTATTCCCGCCATAAACAACCGCCAAATCTCACATATATATATATGTAATGTCCGGCATTAATGTCCGGTATCAAGACAGTTTCTCTCTTAACCGAAATTGTCCACCAAACCTTGTTCTTATTCTTGTTAATTGTCTGCACGTTATCAAGATTAAATATGTCTATGAATCCGAATCAAAACAAGTCTTCCGCTGCAGATGAATCGGATTTCCAACAAATATGATGATTTTCAATAATTCATTGCAAATATTTAATTTAACAAGGAAATAACATGCACATATATATAGATCCATGCTAGGTTTGAAACTCGTGTATTATAATGAAAATTTTAAATTATAAAACAATATTTTGAGATAAGATATATTTACAAAAATTAGAGATAGCGAGAAAAGAATCTTGAGCTTCCAGAATCGTGATAGGTGGTACAAACATTATTTATAGGTACAGATTAGACTCTTGAAAGAAATTATGTACATTAATCACAACTTTTGCTTTAACTATAATCCAGTAGCTCATGACCATCCATTACTAAAGCTGCCATAAATTTTTGTAGGAAATTCCAAACGGCCTGAAACTTTAATCATCAGATACTAGACATTTGGGGAATTCAAATCCATACATCATACACATAGTTTGATTAACGTTTGAACCATCAAATTCCCATTGAACAAACTCCCCAAAACCTGTCTGTTTTAAGTTAATGGCCAACACTTATGTACGCTCTTGTTATCGAGCAACTACCTTTGTAACAGTAAAATCATTGGTTGAGCTTGTTGGACAAGTGCTTGAAGAGAAATCAGCACCATGTAAGTTCCTTTCTGTAAAAAATGCTGGCTGTTTAGGTTTCTGCAATGCACCCTCACTGCCCAACATTCGAACCACAGATGACATATCTGGTCTATCTTCTGGATTTTGTTGAATGCATAACAAACCTACTTCGATTGATCTTAAAACTTCGGATGAATCGCTTGGTTCATCTATAGTCGAATCAATGAGCTCCATTGACCTGCCTTCATTATACATTCTCCATGCCTGATTATAGTGTGGAAATAGTTATTTGGTTGTAGAGTACAGAACAATTAAAACAGTAGTTTGTGGTCGGTCACGAACTTACATGTCCAATAAGGTTACTGTCATGCTGAGTGTGAACGAATCCCCGGTTTCTACTCCCACTCACAATCTCCAACACCAAAACACCAAAGCTAAACACATCGGACTTTGTTGAGAAGATACCATCTAGTGCATACTCGGGTGACATGTAACCACTGCAGAGAAAAATGTTTCTAAAAGTAAGATAAAGCATTAAAAAAAAACTAGAGTTGAATTTGTAACTTACTATGTGCCAACAACTTTCTCTGTGTTTGCTTGAGTCTCATTTCCTCCAAAGCTTCTTGCTAAGCCAAAGTCTGATATCTTAGGGTTCATGTCCACATCCAGTAGAATATTGCTGGCTTTAAGATCTCTATGAATGATTCTTAGTCGTGAATCTTGATGCAGATAAAGAAGTCCGCGGGCAATTCCTTCAATGATGTGGAATCGCTTTGTCCAGTCAAGGAGTGTGCTTCGTGTTTTATCTGCCGAACATATAGGTTTAATTAGTCATAGTTTTAGTAGACAGGTAGTTCCTGATATTAATATTGACTATAATATGACGCTGACCGAATATAAAAAAGTCTAAGCTTCTGTTGGACATGTATTCATAGATTAACAATTTCTCGTCTCCATGTATGCTACATCCAAGGAGCTTAACAAGATTGCGGTGCTGAAGTTTTGAAATGCAGATGACTTCATTCTTGAACTCATCAAGTCCTTGGGTGGAAGTCCTGGAGAGACGCTTAACTGCAATTTCTTTCCCTTCTAGCACACCCTGAGGATCACAATTTAAGTTGTGAATAACTATGCATAATCAAATTGTGGCTTCCATTTTTTTAATCTTTTTGTATTAGTGGCATAATTAAAAGACAAAGATTCATTTCTTTTGGTATGGTTGATGAATTACCGTGTGTCTTCATTGGATCATTTAGTTACAATTCTAATCTTCTGCATTATATATGATGGGATTTTATTTTATACTTAGAGCACCGGGGGCGGTGCGTTATAACATCATGGAAAGCAACTATAACGCGTGATATCCACCCCCACAACAAAGTTCCATGCGTGATAATATCACGAAATCAAATTTTTATTATTTTCTTCACGCCGTTATTGTTTTATTTTGTGAGGGTTGTTGTTGGTTGGGGGGAAATTGTTGGGTGTGGTGGTGAGTGATGACCACCCCCACTAAAAAAGGTTGTGAGTGATGGAAAAATGGTTGATGACATGGTGGAACTTGATTGGTGCTTGTGAGTGATAGAATTCTATCACTAGTGATCACCCCCCTCCCCTTACGCTGTGTTCCAGAGATCTACTTAACAGGGGGAGGGGAGGGGAGGGGAGGGAAAATGGTGTTCCAGAGATCCACTTAACAGGGGGAGGGGAGGGAAAATAGGGTTTTTTTTGCCTGAAAATAGTCTTTCCAATTTGGAAAGACATGGAGGGGAGGGGAGGGGAGGGGAGGGAAGGGGAGGGATTTTTAACTCGGGAACACACCGTTAAGCAAAGTACATGAAAGCATTTTAAAACTTTTACCTTATAAACAGCCCCAAATCCACCCTCTCCAAGTCTATTTTCTGGTGAAAAACTAGCAGTAGATTCTGCTATTGTGGAGAAGCTAAACAATGGTAGCTCCATGGCTTCTTTCTGGCTTTCACAGACTTGAAAAGATTCACCTATGCATTAGAAATAAGACAAACTTTAAAATCACAGAGTCTGCTCAATAATTCATGTTACTCTAAATTATTTAGCATAAGATATTTCTCACGTTCTCCCATTGGTTGTGCATGATTCCTATTCCTCAAGGTATAGCAGAACAATATAGAGCTCAATCCTATTAGGAGAACTCCCAGAAAGACGGCTACTAAGATTAATTTGATGTGTGTACTTCCTGATCGGTTCTCGGAAACTGGTTGAGCAACATCAGGATACTAATGTTAGGATATAATTCAAATGGTGAGTCAGGAAGAGAGTAGTCAAGCAGATTGTTGAAGTCTAGCCATTTCCCACCGAATAAAGTGGAGTCAAGGGTTTAGCCACTCTTCAAATGTTTATTTGGAATAAGTTGTTTTGTTTGTTATTTTTTGGGTAGCTTCCTTTTATGTTCCTTCTATTTAAATGGAACATAGCCTGAACAAATGATTATATTATTCTAGCGGCAACAATTAACACAACGACAACATTAATTGGCAAGTACTTAGAGATAGATAATAGCCATGAAATTTAGTATGTTTGTAGGATCAGATAAATAGATCCATGTAGCACCATTTCTTGTAAAACGACCAATTTAGATTAGTTTTGTGTTAAAATATATTCATCTTTAGCCAAATTCAGTAGCAGGAGGTTACCTAATTCAGAGGAAGCCATTCTTATGAATATATCCTGACCACCGTTGCCTTCGGTGATGACCATGATGTCTTTGAGATCATTGAACCAAAGCAAGCAGCCACTTCCCTTTCCTGTGATATTTGTATTTGCGTAAGCCATACAGGTACAGTTCTTTAGGCATACCGCTGCGCATTCCTTTAGGGTCATGCTAATGTTATACCAGGAAGTATGTGTGTCTGGCCATTTTACATTGGGATACCTTAAAAACCCATCTTTTCCATTTTTGCAATCCAGGGGTGTTCGCCTCACACAGCCATCAGACCAATCTGCTTCATTCCAACCCTTTAGGTTTCTAGGTACAAATTTCGTCTCATCCAAGCATGAACATACCTGTACGCTTGCAGTGCTGCAGCTTCCATAAGCACCACAATTGTTGTAAAAATCACAGTCTCCTCTTGGTAATGTAACTGTAACCTGCCATTTTTTCGCCCTTTCCACCCATACTGAAAATTGTAGATCCCCGGAAGAAGTCAAGGTGAACCTTGTTATAACAGAACTGTCGACAAGATTATAAGTAAAAGCTGCCAATGTTTTATTAATAACCATATTGTAAGTAAAGATCGAGTTCTGGTTGAACGATGAAGCCCCACTAAAGCGCATACCATTCCATGGCCCAGCCCTGTATTTGATGAAATCTGGGCCTTTTTTGAGTATGTCCTGAGGAAAACCATTTGTGTCCATGCCAAAGGTAAAGTCACCTGGAGCTGGATCTTCGCTACTTTTCCATGACGATATATTCCATTCCCTGCCCGTCAACAAGTTCTTCCCGAACATCATGCCTGGTAAATGAGTATCAGTTGGATAATCAAAACTCTGCCAGAGAATCCTTGTGTTGTCTCCATCTGTCATGACTAAATTTCCGGTGTCATCAAGCTTTGCAGTTGCCCTTCCTGATGATGTTGTGTTGGATGACCACATAATACCATTGGTATGGTTTATGAGGACAAGCTTTCCAGGATGGACAATCTTTAGCAGACCTGATGATGCGACGAGCGGGCGATCTCTGTTGGCAACCCAAACTACTGTTTGGACAGATATTTTCTTATACCATATACCAAGGTAGCTATTCCCAGAGCTACCCGGCTTGAAAAAGCCGAGTTCAAAGGTTCCGCCCGGTGAGACCAGTGTGTCGTTTTCTGTCAAGAACTGTAAATCCGAAAGGATGTCGATTTCGGCAGTATAGATTTTGTGGATGTGGAGTGAAACAAGTAAAAGAACAAATATAGCTACTTTCCCCATTGAAATCTAATAATTTCTTCCCAAATATATGATAATTTTCCTTGTATCTTGTTTCTGGTTTCCTGCTATCTCTAACATGTGATGGAAGTGTTTTTTTCACCTACCATAGTTTATGATACCTGTGCTTACTAAATGAGCCATTAATTGATGGGGTTGTGTTCATCTTGTTTTTATTTTATTTTATTTTAGTGTTAAATGCCATTTTAGTCCCGGTGGTTTGGACTATTTTGACAGTTTAGTCCAAAGGTTTAATTTTTTGTCTGGGGTCCAAAAAGGTTTCACCGTTACCATTTTAGTCCACTGGTTTAACTTCATCCATTATTTATGTTAACGAGAAGTGCAATTCGGTCATTTTATATGGCCGAATTGCCCTTCTAATTAACAAAATTACATATAAAATGACCGAATTGCCCTTCTCGTTAACAGAAATAAAGGATGAAGTTAACTCAGTGGACTAAAATGGTAACGGTAAAAGCTTTTTGAACCCACAGGTGAAAAATGAAATTTTTGAAATAAACTAACAAAATGACCCAAACCACAAGAAATAAAATGACATTCAACTCTTTATTTTATTTGGTGTCTCATATTCTGATAAATTCAAAAAAGGTGATTATGACTTGACACATGATGAAGAGGAATTAAAGTTTATGGTTCCGTCCGTTCATTTTATTTTTATATAATTAAGTATAAAAATTACTTGTGGGGATGTATCGTTCCCCATATCCTGGGTCACACGGCAAGATATTACTTGGTGGATAAAAAAGCTAGCTTTGTATTGGCTGAGCATCACCTACTAGCTAAAGTACACCGGTTTATCCACAATAGTCCTACAATGACCAATATTACTTCATCCCCATATATCCGTCCCCTCTAGTTGTTTGGAAGCATGTGATCTAAGAATTATTTAGACACCTAAAAAGCATAAGAAAAATAAGATCACATGATATATCATGGGTCGCTCGATCAATTATATATATATATGGAACCCATTAAGTCTAACCACCTTCCAAATCAATATCCACCGTTAGATCTTGCTGAAATGAAATCTGGACCGTTTAAACTCACTAAAATAACCACACTTGTGGCGGTTCCAAGAGGTTATGGTTGGTTTTTGTATCAGGTGGTTACCTCCACCTTTTGCTGCCCACTATCTCCATAAATCAACCACCTAAATGTCACCTTTAACCGTTTTGAGTATTGACACCATATCTTGTACAATCTATGGTGGCAGTTAAGGGAAGTTCTTTGCAGTTTCCTCAGTTGGTGGTTACTACATCTTTTCCTGCCCATTATCTCCACAAATCAAAACTCCTACAAATCTGGGTAGTTTTCTTAATTCAGTTGAGAAGTATTGTTATATAATCTACATGCAAACAGCAATTCGTATTTTCCATTTCAATTGAATCATTCTTATGATGGAGCAAAGTATAGGTGTTCAATGTAATTCTTGCAAAGGTCTTTACATGGTACTTTTTTTTTCTTAAATTCACTATTTTTGCTCACAGTTTTGTTGTTCTTCATGTAAAACTACTACAGGTTGAAAACAAAATTCCTTCTGCAACAAAATCAAGCACTTCGTTAGTAATATATAGAAAACATTGACTGACTGTTGAGGCGTCTTATCAGAATCTCATCGCCATGGCTGGGTGGGTAATTCTAGCCTTTAATCATCATCTTTTTACCAATTTTGTTCGTGGTTTGTTAATTCGATAATTTAATTTTTTGTCAGACTGATTGAATAAAATTGGGAGAACTGATTTGGAGTTTTAGTTTTGGATTTTAGTCCAGAGCTTCGTTTCATGGCGTCACTTGCTACCAGCTATATATGAATCTCTTCAATTTAAAAATTACAAATTAACATGATCTGATACTTTGTTTCCATCCCTCAATTATTGAAATTACAATTCGATTATAATGTTTCTAAACAGAGTTTTTGAGAAATATGTGCTTGCTCTTCTGATAGATCTGCTGCTTATGAATGATGGGGTGATTCCATTGCAATTTCAAAAGGCATTTCCTACGATGTTTGAATGCATTTCGATTTCATATGTAATCCTTTCGGATTTTGGGTTTGCGTTTGCGTTTCAGTTATGGCGAATTTGGGGTTTTGGTAACAAACGGAAAATTTTATTTCATGATTTTCTTGTCAATGTTTAGATAAAAGGTTATTGTCAATGTATCTTTGGTTTCTGTTTTCATGACTAACTCTTCTGATTGCAAAATTGTTTTTGCTTTTTAGATTCCTCCTTGTGATTTTAACAATTTGTGAATTCTGATGAAAATTTTGGGGGATTTCTTTTTTGATATGTTGGAACATTGTGGGGGACTCAGTAACATGCTTGACGGTTTTATAAATAGTCATTCTACCTTCCTTGAAGAACACCAGTCACAATATGAGCTTCAACTATTTGAAAAATGTTAGCAGGCATAACAATTAGTTTGTTATTTTGCAGACCTAATGACATTTAGCAATTCTCTATAAGAGAGTCGGGCTTGCGTGTGTTGCAACGTTAATCGCCACTGTTTTATCTATAGTTATAACAATCCTGTTTGCAAGAGTTGAAGAACTTTATCAAGATAAATTAATGGTCTAGAGGTGACAGAATGAGAAAGACTTTTGAGTGTCTTAGAAATATGAGGATTTTGAAACCACAAGCATGGGAAGATAAGTATAAAATAAGATTGGAAGAAATGAGAAGTGTGGAGTTTAAATGGCTCAAAAAGAGATTATATTCACAAGCATTTATCACTTCTAATTTTGGAGCTCACCTATCTTCGTGGCGGCGGTTACTTTTGGGCTTTAATCTTGATTGGTGGTCAACTTACAGCGGGAGGGATGCTTTCGGCGTTAGCCACTTTCAGGATTCTTCAAGAACCGTTAAGGAATTTTCCTGATTTGGTTTCAGTGATGGCTTAAACAAAAGCTTCTCTTGATAGAATCATGGGTTTTCTGCAAGAGGAAGAGTTGCTAGAAGATGCAACGATTGTGTCACCACACAGGATGTCTAAGGTGGCAATTGAACTTAAAGATGGTGACTTTCAGTGGGACCCAAGGCCGACATTGTCTAATATCTAGATGAAAGTTGAGAAAGGGATGCGTATGGCGGTTTGTTGCAGTGTGGGGTCCGGAGGATAGAGTTTTCTTTCTTGTATTCTTGGTGAAATTCTGAAAATCTATGGTGAAGTAAGTCTTAACTTCATATGTGAAATTAACTTTTTAAGTCTTTAAGGGGTGTTTGAACTTTGGATTTGCATTTTGAAACTGTCAAACATTCAATAATGCCCTTTATGGTCATTTAATTTTATTACTTTACACCTCTTATTAATTTAATTGATTCTTACAAAACAGCAGAAGCACACCCAAACACTAATTTGACAACCAATGTTACTCAACTTATTTTTTAATATCAAATATTCAACATCTCGCAATCACTTTAAAAGTATGTATCCAGTTAGTTCCTTTTTTGGTGTTTTGAAGGCATATTAACTTCACTTCTTTTGGTTTCAGTTATGGTTTAGTTTCGAATATGTGGGTTTGCAACTTACCTATCCCAGTAAGCATGGATACAATCAGGAAATAATGAAGAAAATATCTTATTCAATAATCCAATGGATAAGGCTAAATACAAAAAAAAAAAAAAAAAAAAAAAAAAAAAAAAAAAAACACTTCAAGCATGTTCAATGAAAACAAATTTGGAGCTTTTTTACATGGAGATCAAAATATTCAAAACCATTATTGGTGATCTAGGTATAAACTTGAGTGGGGGCCAAAAACAAAGGATAGCAAGGGCTCTTTATCAAGATGCTGATATCTATATACTTAATGATCCATTTAGTGTTGTGGATGCACACACTGATATAACCGAAATATTTAAGTTATCATAAAAAAGCAGAACCCATTTCACCATTATGCTGCTGTGACCATATATGTTATCTTTTTTTCTCAAGTTTAGTTTTGTGTACCGTTCTTTGTGTTTATAGGTTCATTCAAGTTATTAATATATAGTACATTAACATAACCCGTCCACCGGACGGGTATTAAACTAGTTTGATTGGTGTACGTCACGTGAGAGATTGTATCAACAATAATAAGATCAAGAGTACCTATGATTACAACAAAATGAGTATATGTTTATAATAGTTGGGCTAGAGTCGATAACTTGATGCTTAAGTTTACGTAAGTATGTTTATAAGGACAAGGGTAGAGCTAGACCAAAAGTTTCGTAGGGCTGAAAGTTTCTATCGCTATATTTAGAGTCGGCGATTCAGTTCGGGTCAGGTCAAATAATAATAACTCTAAATATCTAATTAATCTTCATTTATTCAAAGGACCATTCGTACAAAAAAAAACTATTTTTTTATTATAACTTAATATGAAAATAGGTATATGATTTTTTGAAGTTTCGTCTTATTTTAAAGATTTTGTCCGGATCGGGCGGGGCGTGTTGACCTGGACGCGGCCCCGTAGCTAGAGTGTTTTATGAAGTTTCGTCTTATTTTAAAGATTTTGTCCGGATCGGGCGGTTCCTTACTGGAGGTAACAACACCGAAGTGCCTAAGATACCTTAATTGCTCTTGATTTAAACAAGAACGCAAGAGGTTATCTGAAAGGGTAAAACCTAAGCTAAATACCGGTGGGCGAAACCAACCTTTATTCCCCTTATCCGGGCTCTTGTTAGAGAAGGTGTATGTCGAATCGCTCAGGTATATGAGCGCATCGGTGGGGACCAACGGAGAGTCCTTCACGGCACAATCGACACTGGGACGACTATCGCTCAAGTTTTCACAAGAGTTTGAGGTGTTTTTGGTATCGTCGATGTTGGTAGAATCCGAATGCGACCCCAATAATTCTCCTTGATTGTTGTCTTGTGATGAATAACTTGTTTTCATCTCAAGCTCTTTTTCTTTTAATTTTAGGAAAATTATTTCTTCGAGTTGACATAATTCTTCGGGAATTATGTCATCTAAAAGAGATGATTGAGAGCATTCGGGCGAGGGATAGTGATCGTTTTTACTTTTGCCCATCTTAAGGTTACAGGAAAAGGATGGGTCTAAATAGTAGGGAGTGAAATTTAGAAAGTAACATTCTAAATCTTTATGGAATCCACCACATATTTGACACCATTCACTGTAAGAGGAGCGAAAGTAAAAATAATCAAGATCACTCACATTTTTCTCAGAAATTACCAACCGTCGGGATCTTACGGTTCTGTTTTCAGCAACTGAAGATTGGACACAGGGGTGTGTTCAGTGGGCACGACCAGTGGTCAGCTACTATTTGACTTAAAACATGATTGCCAATAACAAAGATGGACACGGCCCCGTGTCTGGCTGAGCCCGTGCTGAAGTCTACAGAAACTGAAAAATTAAGAAAAATCCTTAAAAAAATAGAAAAATAAGTAAAAATAATTCGGCTGTTGATTTTAAACTTTCTTAAAATCTTTATGTCCCCGGCAATGGCGCCAAAAACTTGGTGTGCGTTCGGTGTGATATGATTTTATTGATATTTTAAGCCCATTTTACGCATTAGTCAAGTTTTAAATTTATAAAACACGATATTCTACTAACACTAAACACACACTTGGGCAAGTGCACCCATCGTGAGCGTAGTATAACGTTGGTAAGATACCGAGGTCGTCCAAGGACACAAGAGTTTTTAGTACCGGTTTATCCTCAACGTCTAATCAATCTAAAATTTTTTGAGAAAAAGATTTTAAACATGAAATTAAAAACTAAAAATGCAGAAATAAAAATAAAATAAAAACAGATAGACAAGATGAATCACTTGGATCCGACTCGCCTTTAATGTATCCTTTGATGATTTTCGCACTTTCGGACTTTTTAAGAGATTATCTTAGTTATAGTAGTCGCCCCTCTTTTGAAGGTGACGTTACCTTCAACCCAGTGGTTTGAGTCAGCAAGGATACAATTCCAAAGGGTCGGAATAATGCGAAAAGTGGTAGGCCCCTCTTTTGAAAGTGACGTTACCCTTGGCTAAGTGGTTTGAGTCAGCATTGATACAATCCCAAGTAGCCGGTTTAACGTATCAATAGTAATTTACATATGAGGGGTTCAAGCTATTCGCACCCCCGCCATCCAATACCAGTGGGTATTGAAGGAGGTCCTAATAAGCTCGGTGACACGTAGATTAGTTACCACTCTTATTTAGAAACTTATAGATATTCCGTGTTAGGGATATTATAGAATGCACGTTAGGGAATCACGTTTGGAAAACGACACTATGGAATGCACATTTAGCTAGCTTTGCACATGGAAATCCAGGTGAGTTCATAACCCCCACTTTTTACGGTTTTACATTTTTATAAATGTTTTCGGGGGTGGAAAGACATGCAAGTTTTGCAAAAATATACAACTTTTCGATGAACGAAACTCATATTTCTAAACAATGTTGCGAATGGATTTCAAGGAACTCAAATGGTTTACGAACGATTTATTCTAAACATATTGGTTTTACATAACACACGTGTATTTTCTAAACGTGCATGATTTTCATGACTAGTGACCGGATTGTCCTAGTTACAACAACGGGACTGGGTTGGTTTGCGTACGAACAACGAGACAACCCAACGGGTTTATTTCCCTTTTTTCTTTTGAAATACATGTTAACTAGGGTATGTTAAGCTAGGGAATGAATCCTCGGATCACGTGCGAATAGGTGCTAACTTAGGCACCATTAATCCTTTTAAGGACCACGGAACAAAAGGGGTAGGTCTATCGGTTGCGGGCGAGCCCCACTCTCCGGTCCATGTGAGACCACTTAGGGTGCTTCTGTGTCCTAGTCGAGATTAATCGGCTCTTAAAATCGTCTATCGGGTTGAGTGCTTCCTATTTCGACACACATATTAATGTCTTAGCTTCACATTTATGATCATTAGGTTCATAGACGCTTACATATCAACCTTCGATACTCAAAAGTTTCAAATGTTGTTAAGATTCAATTGATTTAGAACTCACAAATATATGGAAATATAAACTTTGGGTGATGTTTTCAACTTATGTACAGTAAGAGGATGGGTTGGTCCTACTTACAAAAACTCTTTTGGGTGGCCCATTCTCTCTCGTGTAGTGCACAAAGACTCTTGTGGGCTAGACTCACAGTTTTCATATAACATCCCGAGAAAATGATTTTACTAGATTTTCTCCACAACTTTTAAACGGGTAAACAAAAAGATTTGTTTTATATCTTTTTCAAAACAAACTATGAACTCGCTCAACTTTATGTTGATTTTTCACATGTTTCTTTCTCAGGTTACTATCTCAAATTATGGCACGGTTGGAATAGGAGAACCATTGGAGATTCGAGTACCTAGTGGGCGTTCTTTTTCTAGAAGTCTTAGCTTATTTGCTTCCGCTGTGCAATGTAGATACCGGTCCAGTCACGCCAAGCTCTGATATTTCAGGGTGTGACATGTAATGCTTGCTCATTAAGCGCTCCTCTGGTGTCTTTTGTTCCACACTCCTACAATTAAACCTCTCCTTCTTGATTGAAGGGAGCCCATGAGTTTGACTGGGGTTAGAGTAGCCAAATCATAAGCCACTTCAATAAAAGGGACAACAAAATCATATTTTGGGGACAAGCATCTTAGAATCTTTTCAGCCACTTTCTGATTTGTTACATCATCTCCATAGGCCCTTTGTTGGCTAACTATTCCCATAACTCTAGAGAAATAGTCACCAACTACCTCACCATCATTCATTCATTGCCTACACTTGCGAGTCACCCTAAAACTCTAACCTAAGTGTTTCCCAAGTCTCCTTTGCTATGGTTGCAGCAACAATCTAAGAGAACAAGAGGTCATGAACCCCTTGTTGAATGATTTTCATGGCTTTAGCATAACATGTGTGTTGCTACAACAAATATGAGACCAAGGGTAGTGACAAGACCTGCTACAACAAATATGATACATTGCCTATCCTATTTATGACACGATTTAGTGTCTTTTTATTTCGTAAGTCGTTGGTGAGGCTTAAGGTGTGTAAAACCCATTCTTAAATAACTGAGAATTTATAGAAACTTTTGCATTTACACATAAGTAATGCAATTAAACGTACATACAATTTTCGGATTTACTAAAAGTTCATAAGTAAGTAAACACTTTAACACTTTAGACACGTTGACACGTTAATAAAATATAAAACAGTTATAAAGTTCATAATTGTTTCGATTTATAAAATAACGAAAATGTCACACCCTGACTTTTGCGGAAGTGTGATTATGGTGTGACTTTCTTAATATCATTGCATTCAATCATAACATCAACTATATGATAAAACCATGGGTTTGTCATCCATTAAATAAGTTCAAAACATAACAACATTGTTTTTAAAACGTAGACACCAAATTCAAGTTTTACAAACCATACAATTGTTTTTGAGTTCATTAAGGACTCGTCAAAAGATATTGAACAATACCAAGGTTTGGAAAACATGTCTCGTCCAGGAATAAGACACACCGTCCAAACTCAAAGACCATGGATGACATCTTTATTCTTAACGCAACATAAAAACTTCCAACGCCAGCCAGATCCATTAAAATTTCCTGAAATACATGTAGTTTGAAAAACACCAACAAAAGTTTAGCGAGTTCATGTGTTCGTTTGTGTGTATGTATAAACCTTTGAAAATGTTGTAAGTATGTATGTAAGTCCCTGGTATGTAGCAATAAGGAAAGAGAGATCACCAATGGTTTGAAAGGTCATTGATATGTGTGAAGCGATGCAGGAAGACTCAAACCTAGCAGATTTGTTATCGGGCTTCGGCTGGAAGACATAATCACCACATGGTCCATCCTGCGGACTCAGGGGTGGGGCTCGCTACACCCAAATAGATCTATCACTCATGTCCCTCGGTCCTATAACGAGGATTGATGGCCTTAATCGCACTACCCACTCACATGATCTAGTAGTAAACCCTCCCTACGCTAACCATACCATGTAAATAATTGTTTGTAATAATTGTCGCATGTATTTCACCCCCGAAGTATAAAACTGAAAACAGTAAAGAGAAAAGGGGGACATGAACTCACAGTATTGCGTCTTCAGTATGTGTAACCCAAGTCTCCTCAGCCAACACGACTACCTACAGTGGATTAACGTCTATTAGACGAACGGGCCGTGCCTTTGCTTAGTATGAAGGTTTTTGAGCTACGTTTCTTATGTTCCCAAAATTATTCCAGGTTATAATTATTAGTTAAAATAATTATTTTAACTTTAAATTATAGTTAATGTTTGGAATAATTGTTAATCAATATTTCGTATTCCTACTTCTCAAGTATTTTAACTTCGTATTTCCTTCCCAAGGGTGGGGGTATCTCATACATGTATTTTCGTATTTGTATTTGTATACCTTGCCAAATAATGGCGTCGTATTTCGGTGTATTGTTCCAAATAAAAATATGTTAATATATATTCCCAAAACCATATATTTCAAGTTTCACTTAAATATATAAACTTATTTTGTTCAATCATGTATTGTCCCAGAAAATATATATTTTTCTCAAAAATTATATATCTTCTAAATATACTAGGAAAATATATTTTTAACTCCCAAAAACAATATATATTCTCGTTGTCAAAAATATGATATACTTGGTAATATTTACGAAATCATATTTTCACTTCTTTCATTTCCAAAATAAGATTTACCAAAAATATAGTGTAATGGTATATCCCGAAATATTTCATAAGTCACGTTTTTGTGTTCGGTTTCACAATATTATGTGTAACTTAAATATTTATTCCTTGTGATTTTCTTGGTATTATTTTGGAGTTGTAATTTCCATGGTATTTTGTAAGTTATATTATTTTAACCTAAAATAATATAACTAGTTCACAAAATATACAAATAATCACACAAGTGTCTTAGTATGAAATATATATTCTAAATATATATTTATCAAATTTTATTTACGAAAATCAACCTCCGATACCTTGTATTTTTGTAACAACAACTAGGGCGAAGTTTATTTTGAAAATAAGGTTAAAATATATTTGTAACACTTGTTAGAAAAATATTTTCTAAGTGTTGAAATTTTAGAAAAATTTCGTCAGAGTTTCCTTTGTAAATGGAGGCGTCCATGCTTACTAGCATATCATTTTCTTTTAAAAAAAATTCATTCACACAATTCTCAATCAACAACATACAATCTCTATTTACCAACTTGTCAAAAACAAGCATAAACTATAAACTTATGAACTTAGAAATTTATAAAAGTATGTAGTAACTTACTAGCATACTTTGTGAGTCTTGTTATCTTTAAAAATGTGATTAGTTTCTTAAAAACTTCATTTTAAAAGAGTTTGGATATTCACAACTTCTAGTCATATTTTCTAAAAATATTTCTTTGTGAAATTTTCTTTTTACACAAGTGTTTCTACACTTGTTTATCTACTAAAAATGTGTTTAGCTTATGTAAGATTCAAGTTTTGTCAAAACTCACACTTTTCACTTGGTTCTTTCGAAAAACCACTCATGGATCTTTAGATCTACAAGATTATAACTTACTTTGATCTTTATTTTTCAAGAAAACACCCATTTATACAAGTTCATAGTTTATGTGTGGATGATTCCATCATCCACAACATTCTTACTTTTTCCATCTTGGTAGTTCATGTTTTTAATCATGATTTAGCAAGACCATATGATGATCCATATCATTTCTACTAGCAAATAATAAACAACAAGCATAACAACACAAGCATATCATGATTTCTTCCTCCTTTTAACCATACTTCATCACTATGTTAGTTTATGTTTCAAGACTTTGTTTATGTTTTTAGTGTTTCTTGAGATTTCATCATTCTTTTACTATTAACCATCAAAAACATGAAGAGGATGAAGATCTAAGAGACTTACCACTAGCACAAGGCTAGGGGAGTTCAAGAGTGTAAAAGTGGTGGTTAAAAGAAGATGAAAGAGGTCCTTGAGCTTCCGAACACACCAAGCTTGTTTGTATGATCACTTACACCCTTGGATCACTAGAGATTGCTTGAAGAAGCTTGAAGGATGGTGGTGGTGGTGGTGTGCTTGGTTCTCGGCCGAACAAGGGGAGAGGAGGAAGAAAATGGAGTTTGTTGATTGTGAATGATGAAAGATAATGGTTATCTAGTGGATTATATAGAGATTTTTCATCATACAATACCCATTAGTCCTTATGTCCCCTAAGTACTCTACCATCACAATAAACTAATCACAAAAATCAAGTGGGTGTGTCCCACTTTCACAACCGGTTTGGGGGGGGGGGTTGGTTTAGTTGGAATGCAATGGTTAGTTACAAGTTCTAGTTAGAATTCAAGTGTTAATTAATGGTTTATGGTGTGTTATATTGTCACACCCCAACCGATGGCGGAATCATCGGGGCGCGGCACTAGGCGAATCAGATTGCTCAAGAGAATCCATAACAACTATATTGCGATAATATTTATTACATTTGTCATCCCATACTAACAAACAATACAATCACATAAGTTATCACAGATTTCTTGTCCTCTCGAACAATTCAAATCCGACAACCTATAATTTAGATGAGTTTCTAGACTTCCTAGCTTGATTTGATGTAAACTTCGGCTAAACCTGCAACATACGTTAAAACTTTGTCAATACAAAAGTATTGGCGAGTATACAGGTTTGATATGTGATAGTGTGATAGATTGAAAGTGCTGCGAATTTCCACATGCATAAACGTAATACACAACATATATACTCACAAAACTGATACTACCAGCTAAGTCCTCGATGCTCGACTCTTGATGGCATAACTAGACCCCGTCGGGCGAAATAGTACTATACTAGTCTTGGTGGGACGTCACGAGTATAAGTCCTAGCATACATGTACTAGCATCACGTATATCTATGCATACAGTTATTCGCAAGTGATAAATAGTCCAATTAAATCATTCGTTTGATAAGTTTGGTTTTTATGGAACGTATGTTACACCCAAAATTCGATAAAAGGGGTCAAGTATACTCACAGTGGTTGGTTGTGGATTGAAAGGAGCACTGAGAATAGGTTAGCCTGAATAGTTCGATAACACAACGATGAGTAACGCGGAAAACGTAAACAATGTACTTGGATCGAGTAGGCCATTCGATCGGACAGCAGTTCGATCGAGTGGGCTGTTCGATTGGTTTGAAAGTCCGTTCGAACATCCATTCGATCGGCTGGCTGGCTCGATCGGCTGGTTCCTTCAAGTGGATTGTTTCTTCCTTTGATGAGAAGGATGTGTTTGTGTATGATGGTTTGTACTACCTTTCAAGTCGGCCGATCGAACAGCTGTTCGATCGGTTAGCCCAACCGATCGGCTAGCACTTCGTTGTTTTCAAATATGTCACTCGATCGGTTGGCATGCTCGATCGGGTGACATTCCAATGTTTCGAAAAGTCTAAGTGTTTTGAAGTGTAGTATCTCATGATTCGAGTAGTAATGATCACAATCGAGTGGCTCGATCGATCGAATAGAACTCTGTCAATATTACACTTCATGAGTTTGTGGGACTAAGTGCTAGTCGATCGGTTAGCCTAGTCGATCGGCTGGCATAGTCGTTCGGTTGGACTGTTCGATCGAACAGCCTAGCCGTTCGGCCAGCTTCTCGATTCGGTTAACCTATCACTTAACACTTGGTTATTCCCGTTAATTGTCGATGTTTTAGAGATATTTTGACTACGAGTTGAACCACAAAGCTGAAGTCCCTACTTAGTCTACTGACTCGAGCAGGAATCACCCCAGCTCGGCCAGAGGCGGTTTGGA